>NC_081560.1:19229913-19308960 GCF_022355385.1 Mustela nigripes
ATGGACATTGGGGAGGGTATGTGCTTTGGTGAGTGCTGTGAAGTGTGTAAACCTGGTGATTCACAGACCTGTACCCCTGGGGATAAAAATATATGTTTATAAAAAATAAAAAATTAAAAAAAAAAAGATTTTAAAAATTTATTTATTCGAGAGAGAGAGAGAGAGAGGCCGAGCAGGGGAAGGGGCAGAGGAAGAGAGAGAAGGAGAAGCAGGATCTCCACTGAGCTGGGAACTGTAGGCCAGGCTTGATCTCAGGACAGGGAGATCATGCCCTGAGCCAAAGGCAGACGCTTGACGGACTGAGCCATCCAGGAGCCCCTGGAATATACTTAGAGTAAAAAAAAAAATATTATTTCTTCTGAAATCAAATGTAACCGAGTATCCTGCATTTTATCTGGCAATCCTACATTCAGGGTATGCGCATATTTAGGAGAAAGACCCCGAGGCTCAGGGAAGACCCGGTACTCTTCCAGTTTGCACAGTCTTAAACGCTGAAACAGGGTCTCTGTTCATTTTGCCCCAAGATGGTGTAAAAAGGTGAAATCATGGCCTAAAAAACTGTGCCATTTTCTTGATTCCTGTCTTTCCTGATCCTGCTGTCCAGCCTCTGTCTTTTCTGCTTTATGGCCAAACAGATTTCTAATTAACCTCTTCTGTCCCTTATATCGACAATCATCCTCCTGGTTTATGTCTCCAGCGAACCTGTCCCTTTCTACCTGTTTTCTTATCCTACCCCTGAGGTTTAATTCTGTTCAAGAGTCTTCTCAAAACAAGTAGAAAGTAAATGAGGACTGTCAACTTAACTCAACCTGGACCATGCCTGGGGAGGGGGGCAGCAAAACATGAAGCAAGAGAGAAGAAAAAAAGAAGTTCTTTTACTTCCCCTCTTTGGATATTTCACAGAATGTGGGACCGGCTGCATCTCTATTTACCTTAGAAACAAGTTTTGTGTCAATGGGCTGAACCTCTTGACCTCGGGTTTTTTCAACCATAAATACAAATAATCTCGGGGTGCCTGGGTGGCTCAGTGGGTTAAAGCCTCTGCCTTCAGCTCAGGTCATGATCCCAGGGTCCTGGGATCAAGCCCCGCTTTGGGCTCTCTGCTCAGCGGGGAGCCTGCTTTCCTTCCTCTCTCTCTGCCTGCCTCTCTGGCTACCTGTAATCTCTGTCTGTCAAATAAATAAATAAAATCTTAAAAAAAAAATACAAATAATCTCAACCCAACACTGTAAGCAGGAGAAAAGGGGTCAGAGTGAGAAAATGCCAGGGCTGGGAAAGTTATTTTATTTATCTTTATTTATTGAGAGCTATGGGAGATATTTTAGGATGTGTTGTTTTTTTTCCTCCTGGAATACCACATCTAAAACAGGCTTCGATCTGTTTTAAAAGAAATGTTGTCAATATAGTCTCTCCACCCGCATCCTAATCCCAACAGCGAGTCAGAGGTGTTATGAACAGGATAAAGAAGCTTAGCTCAGGTGGGCCAAGAGCCACATCCATCGTAAATCGCCGACACCCTCCAGTTGCCCTGACTTAGGCCCCTCCATTGGAGAGCCAGTGATGGTCAGAGGAGAAGCCTTATTTATTTATTTTTTAAAAAGATTTTATTTATTTGAGAGAGAGAGGAAGAGAGAATGAGACCATGCATGAGCAGGGAGAGAAGGAGAAGCAGACTCTCCATCAAGCAGGGAACCTGATGCGGGGCTTGATCCCAGGACCCTGAGGTCATGACCTTAACCAACTGAACCACTCAGGTGTCCCAGAAACAGATTCTTTAAAACCACACTGGAATCTCTAAGAAATGTCACAGCTTCAGATGCCTGAAAGGAAACGTTCTGGAGCTAAACACCAGGAAACACAAAGGAAGTGACAAATTACTTTATAATATGCAGAAAAATATGCATTTGAATGATCATCTCTTAAGACTTTGGGGGGGGAGAATAACACATTTATAGATGTTATGCAGGAGGATGGGTGACTGCTTTATTCTTCTATTAAATCTTCCCAGAAAAGGAAACTTTAGAGACTCAAAAGGGGCTTGCAAATCATTTCTTGCAGTTTCTCTCTTTAGCTATCTGGCTTTCTCTGACTTCTGCTCTCAACAGACATCACAAGCCCGAGGTCCCATCCATCACCCCTGTTGGGCCTCGGCTGCAAGTTTTAGGTTTTTTGTTTCTGAAACATTCTTCTTGTGGTCTCATCTCATCAGCTCCGCAGAGACAGCTAAGTGTTTTCTAGCGGTTTGTGTTCTTATATCCCTTGCATTTAATGTAGTGTTGTAAATCCAAGTTACAGGGATTCCCCGTCCTCTTACGAAAGGGTATGTGCCTCTCAGGAGCCCTTGTTGGAGGCCTTACATGGCTGTTTAACAGCATTTGCCAGCCTTTGTTGCCAGCCGAGGATTAGAGCAGAGGTCTCTAAAGGGAGAAGGCAGGGGAGACTCCTGATGTTCCAGGGGTTGCGTAAAATGGTCCATTGGTATAGGAGGGAAAATAACAAAACATCAATTTATTTCTCTTTTAAAAAGGAAAGGAGATGGGGTGCCTGGGTGGCTCAGTGGGTTAAAGCCTCTGCCTTCAGTTCAGGTCATGATCTCAGGGTCCTGGGATCGAGTCCCGCATCGGGTTCTCTGCTCAGCAGGGAGCCTGCTTCCTCCTCTCTCTCTGCCTGCCTCTCTGCCTACTTGTGATCTGTCTCTGTCAAATAAATAAATTTTAAAAATCTTAAAAAAAAAAAGGAAAGGAGTTAAACTTTAATACTTCCTCTATGGATTGACCCTGCCAGCCTCACTTGGTCCGTTCGGGCATTTGCCACCAGTGGTCTACCAAGTGAGCCGGTAAGAGTGAGGGTTCTACGGTGAGTTGGGATTGATGGTGACCCCCATTCTCATTCACTGTATTCGATGGAATTGGGAAATTGTGTAATTTGCATGCACACCGTTACATGATCTTGCAGATTATCTTGTGCGGATTTAATCCACTAAATTAAGACGTGGCTTTAAAATATTCTTATGGAGAGGCCATAAATTTGATTGAATTTTAATAATGCCAGCGCAAGGGGACAACAAGAAATTTGCAAAGCTGACACATTGCCTTCTCCTCACATGGCCTCTGTGTGGGCCACCTTGCAGGTGAAAACAGTGATGATCTAATGGGACCAAGGCATTTATTTTGCTTAGTACGTTTGTTTCCACTGAAAATAGAAAGTGTCATATCAAATAAATGGAATAAAATCTTTTTAAAAATACTGTTTATTTTGGGATGCTTGGGTGGCTCAGTTGGTTAAAGCATCTTTCTTTGGCTCAGGTCATGATCCTGGGGTCCAGGAATCAAGTCCCACATTGAGCTTCTTGCTCGGCGGGGAGCCTACTCCTCCCTCTGCCTGTTGTTCCCCCTGCTTGCGTGCTCTCTCTCTCTCTGACAAATAAATAAATAAAATCTTAAAAAAAAAGATGTAAAAATACTGTTTATTTTTTCTTGATTTTATAACATATTAGTAGAGTACTGCATGCTATTTTGCAATTACAAACTCAAAGAATCATTCCTGATAGGTATACACAACCCCAGAAGTTTGGCAACCACCAGATGAAAGTCAGTGGGGTGCTGGAACTGGCTCATATAGACTCATGAGAGCTGACTGCTAAAATTTTACGAATTTCTCAAGTCTAAATTAAACACCAATATTAAAAATTTACTTTTATAAACTTATAATTATATAAATTTTGTTAAAAACAAAGATAGTAATTATTTAAAACTTTTCATTTCCTAATTATTTTACTACTATTATTTTACTATCTGTTCTTGAGGTTATTTACATTGATTTTTTTCTGTATGGTGGTGTATTAGTTACCTGCTGCTATGTAACACGTTACCCCAAAACTGAGCAGCTGAAAATAACAATATGTATTAGCTCACCAAAGTTCTAAATCAAGAATCTGAGAGCAGCTTAGCTGGGTAGCTCTGGCTCAGGGATTCTCATGAGATTGCAGTCAGGATGTCTCAAGGCTTGACTGAGGCAGAGGATTTGCTTCCAAGCAAATGTTAACCAACATGGCTGTTGGCTGGGAGCCTAAGTTCCTTGCTGCATGGGCATCTCTATCAGGCTGCCCATAGCATGGTAGTTAGCCCCTAAGTGAATGATGAGAGAGAGAGAGAGAAAGGAAGAAAGAAAGAAAGGAAGAAAGAGTGAGAGAGAGCAAAGCTGCAATGTGTTTTGTAGCCTAACCTTGGGAGTAACTTACCATCACTTCTGCCATATTTTATTGGTTACCCAAATCAACCTGGAACACTGTGGAAATAAACACTAGGTGTGAATACCAGGGAGGCTCTCTTAGAGGCTGGCTAGCACAGGTGGAAATATCATATAATGATGTGCTACTGTGTATGTCTCCCAAACTCTGCAATTGGTGACATCACACTGATCATTTCACATTGACTGTGGTAGAAGTGTTTATACCAAAGAAATCAATAAATGTTACAAATCAAGTAGTTCTTATTGTTGTTTCTTTGTGGGTTATTTTGTATGTTTGGTTTGAGGGGAGAACCAGTTGTTAAACACTCACACAACATTATAGATTAAAGTATACTTTGTACTGAGTTTGGTAAAGTAGGGGGGAAGGAGCAGGTGACCCATAGTTTAGGATCATGTGGCAGGGAGAATTATTTGGAACTTATTTGGGACCCCATTAGGGTTAATGAACCAAAATAGAGGTAGCAGATGAAGATTGAGGTGGTGAGAGATGGGATCAAGTGAGGGGCTGGTCTTTCAGTGGTTTGGAAGGAGAGCAGAGTGGTCTGCAGATCGCTGCGTGCTCATCATAAATGTCAAGGACAAGGGAAGACTAGAAAAATACTTACCGAGTATAATGTGGTGTGCATTCAAGGCTTCCACTCCCTAGGGGGCTAACATGTGGTTAACATTAGGTTAATAGAAGGTCTGAATTTTGACCTTGATTTGACCTTGAGCTCATATCAATGTCCTAATCTGAGACTGAAACAATAGTCATTTAAGACTGAGGAAGCAAGAATTTGAAGCAATGGTTAAAGAAACAAGCAGAGAAGCATGGTAGAGGAGCAAGAGACAATGTGAGTGGTCTTCTGGATAATAAATGGCTGTTGGTCAAAAGCAAGCAAGACAATAATATTAGTGATGAGAATTGAATCTGTCCTGTGAGAAGAGATCCCTTTCAATCTCTGTTCTTACTGGATAATGAATGTAGGTTTGTTTCATTCTCAACTTAACCATTCAAGATTCAATTCAGTAAGTACTTCTTTGAGGCCTGCTATGCACCACAGAATGGGCTGAGTTCCTGGGAACAGTGGTTGAGCTTGGAGCTAAGAGAACTATATTCAAGTCTGTACTCCAGATAATGTTATAGACTTTGGGGTCTAGTTTAAACATTTTAAGGAACTTCCTATTTTTTCCTGATTAAAAAAATAAGTATTTTGGAATTAAAAAAATTTTTTTTACTGCAGAAATAGACATAACATAAAATGTACCACTTTAACCATTTTTAAGAGTTTACAGTGAAGTGGCATTAAGTACTTTCATAGTGTTGAGCAACCATCACCACTATTTTCAGGATTTTTTCATCATCTCAGACAGAAATTTGTACCCATTAAACAATAATTCCCCAAGAGATCTTGGAACTTTCAGTATTCTGTTCACTTTTTTTTCTTTTTCTTAGCACCATCCAAGTCCAGACATCATGCATTAAATATGAAAGCAAAAATTCACTAGCCAGGGTTAGTGAGCAGACACAAATTGAAATGTTTCAAACCCAAACAAAACAAGGCTTTAACCTACATCATACAGCTGCTGATAAATTAAAACTGAAAATTTAAAGATCAATGAAAAAATGGGTTTGTTGATTAATTACAAAACTGGGGAACAACCGAATGCAACCTTCCCAGCAATAAAGATCAATTCCATCATATACATACTTAATGAGGGAATTATGTGGGCTGAAATAAGAATCATAATTTTATCTTTAAGAACTTAGCCTTAAAAATGTGAATGGAACCCAGAATTACTCTACTTTAACTCACCTATCTCTTACCAGATAATATTTTATATAGATATAAAAACACCATACTTATAGGGGCGCCTGGGTGGCTCAGTGGGTTAAGCCTCTACCTTCGGCTCAGGTCATGATCCCAGGGGCCTGGGATCGAGTCCCGCCTGGGGCTCTCTCCTCAGCAGGGAGCCTGCTTCTCCTCATCTCTCTCTCTGTCTGTCTCTCTGCCTATTTGTGATCTCTCTCTCTGTCAAATAAATAAATAAAATCTTTAAAAAAAAAAACAAAAAAAACCACCATACTTATAAATATATAAATAAAATATATTAAATATATATTTTTATTGCTTTTTTTGAGAGAGAGAGAGTAAAGGGAGAGGGGCAGAAGGACAGAGAGAATCATAAGCAGGCTCCACACCCAGAGAGAAGTCAGACACAGGGCTCAGTCTCATTGCCTGAAATCATGACCTGAGCCAAAATCAAGAGTTGGATGCTTAGCCAACTGAGTCATCCAGGTGCCTCATTTTTATTAATGTATATGTTTTATTATGTACATATTTAATAAAAATGTTCTAGAGATCCAGTGGTATGCTTCCCACCCCACCCCCACTCTCTAGACTTGACAACTAGACCTCTTTTATTTTCAGTCTTAGGAATCACACCATGGGAAGACAGTTGGGAGAACAGGTGTGAAGGTTAGGAGAATGGGAAAGAATACACCTCAATTCAGTATTCCTCCATTTTTAATTTTGCCAGAAGCAGTACTTAAGACAAGTATTCATGTGCAAGTAATTTCATCTGGAGGGGCAGGAAGAAGCTCCATAAAGGAGTGGGGAAGTGAGACAGGGATGGGAAGGCAGCCAATAGAGTGTGCATTATCAGGCTAACTTCCACTTGAGTGATTGCAGCTTAATCCCGTAAGCAGTTCTGGTAAATGTTACCAAACACATTGGTAATGTTACCAAACACAGGTGCATCGTCAAAATCAAAAGTGGAAGGAGTTGGGTATTGGAGAAGAAAAATAATTTTCCCTGTACCATTCTGAGCTCTAAGCTGAGAACCCTATAATAAAAGACAGATTAACAAAAGAAAAACAAACAGAAGTTCATTAAGATGTATACGTCATACATGCATGAGAGATATGCAGGGAAAAATGTGTAACTCTCTGAAGGTGGCTTAGAATTCAGGCTTAAATATCCTGGTAATAGGGTCAGGGGAGAGTCAGTGATGTTTAGGGAAGATGAATGGAACCTTAGAAGAGCGTATGGAAGGTATGATAGTTCATGACAAAATCTGTCTGGTGTGATATTGACTTCTGGTCTCCTCTCCTGTGATAAGAGTCACAAGGTTGATGAAACTCCTGGGGAGATTAATGACAACTGAGTTCCTTTTGGAGGGTGTGTCTTTAGGAGCTAAAGGGAGTTCACAGAATGTTCTCCTTGTGTTTGTTCTTTCTCAAATGCATTCAACTCAAAATAACATATCAAAATGGGATACTTTGGGGTGACATACCCTGAACTCCTACAGTCCTATTTCAGAGTATACTACGTGATTCTCCAATGTTTATACACAATTCCCAGGAGTCATTGTTTGAGGGCTATTCCCATGGGTGAATTAAAAAAACACACACACACACACACACACAAAACAAATGGCTGCATTTGAATTCATGTAAGAAGTTGGAGAGGCAGACCCAAGACTGTGGGAACTTGAAACATGATGAGCAGTTAAAACTTTATCCCTGGTATCAAGAATTTTATTCAAGAATTTACTCTTGAAGTATTGGAGAACATTTCCATTCAGCATGGCGATGACAGCAGTTTTAGCATGGGAGCGTTATCTGGCTAAGTTCTAGTTAAGATTACTCTGGCTGCTCTGAGAATAAGAAATTGCAGGACAGCAAGAGTTGAAACAGAGAAACCAATTAGAAGCTGATGGATGGATTGATTGATTACTGGAAGTGATTTTAAATTACCCACTGGGGCAAGAGATGATGGGGGCTCAGGTTCGGGTGACGGCAACAAGAATTGAGCGCAGTGGCGGGAGTCAAGATACATTTTGAGGGTAGAATTAATAGCACTCCAAGTAAAGAGTGAGAGAGAGAGAGGAAAGTAAAGGCTGGCTCTCAGGTTTTCGACTTGAACAACTGGGTGGCTGCCAGGGCTTTGCGAATTCTGGAAAGGCTGGGGAGGCACACGTTTGGTGGTAGAAATCAGGAATTCTGTTTTGAATGTGTTATGCTTGAGATGTCAGTTAGACACACAAATGAAGCTGTTAAGTAGGCTGTTGGAGCTACAAGTCTAGATTTTAAAGAATTCTGGCTTGAGATATAAATTTAGGCCTTAATAACATCAATTTAGGTGACAAATACAGAGATAGCATTTAAAGCCAGGAGACTGAACTTCAGTTTTTAAATAGTTGGCAGAAGACATTCTTGCTTGTGTCGGATATCTGCTGCCCCTCCCCCTAGACCTACCCTCCTCCTGTTTCTACACTGCTTTCTGCCTCAAGGAGATTGTTAAGTGTGGAGGGAGCCATCCATGATCTTCCTCGCCCTCTGAGTCCAGGTTGAGGGCCACCTATGGGGAACCCTCCCTCTACCTCCAGGAGATGAGAGGGAGGAAAGATGATGCAATTCTTTGGTCGCCTCTTTACAGGGTCCCCTCAACCAAAAGCCACTGGGACTGAGCTATTCCCTGTGGTTCCCCTCCATCCAGCTTATACCTTTTATTGAACATTCCTCAAATTATCCCAAGCTCAGTATGCTGTGCCCTTCCTCTTGGGGCCCTGTATAATACACCCCCTTTCTCCTCTTAAAAATCACTCCCAAACGCTAATGGGAAGAATGACTAGAAGCTCAAACTCTACCTTATCACGCATGTGTAACCCAAACTCATACTATATGAAGGTGGGAAAGGGGGTGCGGAATGATGAACGACTGTGCAAAGCTTGGGAAACCACGAGATTGTTTGGAAGGAAGGGGTACAAAGGGGTAAAAACAGGAAGATGGTTTAAAAGGCTGGTGAGCAATACACATGTTCCTACCTCTACTTCAAATTCAGGGCAGGCGGTCTCAACCACTTCAGCAGCAGAAAAGAGATTTCTTTTCTGGAGAGGTTAAACCCCAGAGAGGCCAGATTGGAGCAGAAAGTGGAGGTTCCAGGAGGACTATTTTCAAGAAATAAAAATTAGAATGGATCCACTTCCTGACAAGTTTGACTATGAAGAAAATTCTGTGCAGTGGCATTTTACATTTCCCTGTGATTATCCAGGAAAGCTTAACTATCCATTCAAAGAATATTAAGCAAATGAAAAAATGAGTATATTTTTAACTCCAGGTAAAACAAAAATTTGCACAAGAAAATAATCATAATTATGGTACGTCAGTTGGCTCAGCAGTGAACAGTATTTATATATTCATTATACTGAAAACAGATTTAACATATTATTATGTTGGGAAGAAAGGGAAATACCTATTAACTTAAAATGCACATACCTTATGGCCCAGGAATTCCCCCTGAAATAATTTATACTGTGTATTTGCACATACTCAAGGATATTTATGACAGTGTTGTTTAAAAACAGCAAAAGGTTGAAAATGACCTAAAGGACAACAATAGCAGTAAATCAATAGTATTCCAAAAACAGAATAATATTCAGCCTTCTGAAAGAATGAGGCAGTGCCATAAATACTGACACTGGAAAAAAAAAATATCCAGTGTATATTGTGAAGTGACATAAGCAGGATTCAGAGTATTCTGCAAATTTTATGTAAAGGTGTGTTTGTGTTTGTGTACATCTAGAATACCTCTGGAAGGAGATACAAGACACCAGTAACGTTGGTTGCCTCTATGAAGGGAAGGGAACCAGCGGGAGGGGGATGGTTCAGGATAGGGAAAGACAACGGTGTTTTGCTAAAAACAAAAAACCCCGTGGTGGGAGACCTAGGTGGTTCAGTTGGTTAAGCCTCTGACTTTGGCTCAAGTCATGATCTCAGGGCCCTGGGATCAAACCCTGTGTTGGGATCCCTGATGAGTGGGGAGCCTGCTTCTCCCTCTCTTTCTGTCCTCCCTCCCACTTGTGCATGCTCTCTCTCTCTCTAATAAATAAATAGCATCTTAAAAAAAAAAAAGGCTCTGGCATGGTGTGACTTTTTAAAAAGTATATATATAAAAAAAGCAGAAACAGACCCATAAATACAGAGAACAAATTGATAGGTTGCCAGATAGGGACGGGGTGTCGGGATAGGTGAAATGGGTGATGGGGAGTGGGAGGGGTAGGTTTCCATTTATGGAATGAATATGTCGTGGGGATGAAGCGACAGTAGCCAAGGGATTGTAATGGTGTTGTAAGGTGACAGACGGTAGCTACACGTGTGAACATAGCATAAAGTGTGGTGTTGTCAAGCCACTATGTTGTACGCCTGAAACTAACATAACATTGCGTGTTAATGTCATTTCAATAAAGAAGAAATTTTAAAACTTATTTTTTAACAGTGAACTCATCGACTAGATTGGTGGTTGTTAGAGGGAATTAGAGGGTAGAGTAGGAGTGAGCAAAAGGTACAAACTTCCATCTTTAAGATAAGTAAGTCCTTGAGATGAAATGTACAGCACAGTGTCTGTGTATACCTACTATACATATGACTATACTAAGTAAGTTTGAAGGCTGCTAAGAGAGGAGATCTCCAAAGTTCTCACAAGAAAAAAAAATTTGTAATATGTGCGGTGATGGATATTAACTTAATGTGCCCATCAATTTGCAATATATGCATGTACCAAATCATTATGTTGTGTACCTAAAATGAATACAGTGTTATCTATCAATTATCTCTCAATGAAAAAAAGAAGCCAAAAAACTAAGAATTAAAAAAATTAAAACTATGGACAGTCGATCCCGCCAAATGAATACACAAGTCTCTCCAGCAGTCATATGTTTTTTAAATGCTGATTTCAAATCTGGTCAAATTTCTGAACTTCCTTATCAGCCCTAGTAGTCTTAAGTAATTATCTGGAACACTGGAATTAAACATAATTTGTGATACATAAAGGCAGTTATCTTACTTCCCCAATATTTGTGACTTATTTCTTTGCCTTCAGACTCAAAGCTCCAGTACAATGCAGAACAGAGGAGCTGACGCTGATACCCGCTCCCGCATCCCCATTTCAGCTAGAATGTTCCCAGTGCTTGCCCACCCCCACCAAGTACCTACTGCTTCTAGAAATTTCTACCACTTGTTTGGAATCTATGGCAGAGATCATTTATCAGGTTAAGAGTGTTTCATTCCTTTCCTATTTTAGTTTAAGGCTTGTAATGTTAATCAGAAATAGGAATTGAATTTGAGCAGATTTTTAAAGTATAAATATATATATATATATATATATATATATTAAGATTTTATTTGTTTATTTGACAGAGATCACAAGTAGGCAGAGAGGTAGGCAGAGAGAGAGGGAAGCAGGCTCCTGCTGAGCAGAGAGCCTGATGTGGGGCTTGATCCCAGGACCCTGGGATCATGACCTGAGCCGAAGGCAGAGTTTTTAACCCACTGAGCCACCCAGGCACCCCTTTAAAGCATATATTGATATTGATTTCCCTATTTGTTAGTATAGAAAATTACATGAAAAAGATTTTCTGCATTGCAATATCCTTAAATTCGTGGGATTAAATGACACTTGGCTATGGTGTAGATTTGTGAGATTATATACTTATAGATCATCATTTTATAACACATTATTTAGGATATTTATTTGTATTTATAGTGATATATTTATATTTGGTTCTATCCATCAATATATTCTATCCATGACCATATAACAAGGTGGGATGGTTTCCATCTTTTTCTATTCCTGGAATAATTTATATAAAAATTATCTGTTTCTTGAACATTTGATAGTACTTGTCTATAAATTTTCCGGGACTGAGACTTTAAAGGATAGATCTTTGATGAACTATTCAATTACTTCTATAGTTGTTGAATAATTCAGTTTTCTACCTCTTATTTCTCCTGAGGTCTATATGGAGATATATATTTTTCTGGAATATCATCCATTTAACCTATACTTTCAAACATAATGGTATCAAATTTACATAATTTTGTAGAGCTAAAAAAATAAAACACTGCTGGACCTTTAGTCTGTTTGCTTTCTTTTTTCTAAGGTTCATTATTTTTGTATTTTCTCATTTACCTTTGTAAGGATGGCCAAACTGTTTATCTTGTTACTCTTTCTTTTCTATTTTTTTTAAAGTAACTCATTTTTGTTTATATTGTTCAATTCTACCATATCTCTATTCTGTTTCATTCATTGTTTTTATTTTTACAATATTTTCCTTTTACTCTTGCATACACTTCAAAGGTTCTTGCAACAAATTACTAGTTCACTTTTGAAAATTTTATTTTCAAATAAATACCTTTAAAGCTATAAGTTTTCTTGGGCACACCCACAGGTTTTGATAAGTGGAGCTACTGTGGCCATTTATCTCTCAATAATTTGTAATTTCAGCATTGATGTTATTTGTATACCAAGTATTATTAGAAGTGTGTTTTAGATATCTTAAATTATATTTTAGAGGGACTTGAATTTTTTAGAGGGACTCCACTTTGATGCAAGAAAAGGCACAACAATGTGAATATAATTAAAACTACTGAACTGTACATTTAAAAATAGTTAAGATGGTAAATTTTATGGTATGTGTATTTTATCACAATTTCAAAAAGTTAAAACACACACACACACACATACACAAAGAGACAAATGGATTTCTAGGTGAGTTCCGTGTAGTCACAAGACAGAGTCAGAAGAACCAGAGCATTGGCAGCATCAGAAGGACTTCGACGATAGAGAAAGGGACCCTGAGCTGAGCAATGCGGCAGCTTGTAGAAGCTGGAAATGGCAAGAAAACATATTCTCCTCTAGACACTCTAGACAGTTCTGCCAACCCTTGATTTAACAGTTAGTTAAGCCTGAACTTCATCAGACATATTACCATATTAGCCCCTTTCTATATTTGGTATAAAACTAATGTAAGTATAGTGATCTGCATGGACTGGCATATAAGCCATGGCTGAAGTCTTCCTATAAGATACACAGAGACTTTCCTCCTCTCACCATCCTTTTGCACAGCCATAGCGCAGACAGCATCATCTAAGGTTCTCAGTGAGAAAATGGCGGCAGAAGGAAGTTAGGCTCCTAGATCTCAGGATCTCAGCGGTGGATGAGGGGGTAGAATTTCCTAGATTAGTGCTATCTCCGCCATCCTAACCGAGCTCTCTCCAGAATCCACTCTGCCCAGTTAGGATTGGAACGTTAAGCCCTTGGTACCCAGTCCCAGCGAGGCCCAAAGAGTGAGAGCTTGGGAAATATTAACCTGGAACACCTCTAAAATTTTCACCTGCAGTGACTAGAATGGTGGAGGAGAGAAAGGCCACAGCCCACCAGGCTCTTTGCCCTCTCAAGGGCTTAAGGGAATTTCATTCCCAGAAATGTGTACAGAGCCTTTGCCATTGTGTCCCAGATGTGTTCCACTCACTTATCCTTTGAACTTTAGATTGCATTAGAAGAGCTAACATTTGCTTGTGTGGAAGGAGGCTCTTCTCTATCCTTCTCCCTGGACATCTGAGAAAGGTCTGAGACAGAATGATTCCTTTAATAAACGGATATAGCACTGCATCTTGCCAACAATATTTTGGTCGATCTTTTCTTTCACTGTTTTAAAAACAGAATTCAAAGTGGTTTCCAGATTTGGTACAATTCCTCTGACTTATGATTTTCCAAGTTCATGGATCAGTGCCGGACATTCTGGCCTATAAGTTGGGGAAATTGAGGCAGGGGGTGGGGGAGTGTTGGAGTCCAAGTTACTTAAGATTGGAAAGGGGATTTGAAAACCCATGACAACATTATGAGTTGATGAGAAACTCAACCAGAGATTTTCCAGTTTTTCCTCCTCTTGCCCTCAATGATGCCTCTAATTCTAATTATCTTAAAATAATTATCTCCTAGGCTTCAATGGTAGCACTCTCTCTACAAGGCAGAAAACGAAGGTGAAGATGAATGCCACACGTTTAAAGCTGAAGAAATGTTTTTCTCTCCTTCCCTGCCTCCCCAAATCATCCAAATCACTTCTGCAGTCCCTGAGTCCTGAAAAAAGCTTAAAATCTTTAAATGGTTTCCATTTTTGGTGTTAAAACGCTATTCCAAATGTGAGTTCTTCAGGCAAAAATATTTGCACACAATAATTTTTATTAGGACTTTTACAACGTATAATCTTTACAAATGACTTTCTTCTGCAATATTCCTCAGAAAGTAGTTTACTTAAGAAGGCAGTTTATGAAACTTGTAAGTTGTTAAAAAGTTACTAAGGAAAATCACTTATGTGCAAAATAAAATATTGATCAAGTGGTTATAACTTGAAGTGAGCTCTCACATAAAAGAAAAATAAAACGCAAAGATGTAAAGGCACTCAAGTGAAGAGAGATCTAGAAATAGAATTAATTACTAAGAGGTTTTTTTCTGAAGGACTGAAATGCCTTACCTGGCCATAATCTCCTGTTCCTGCGCCATGCAAAGAATCGATGAAAAGACCTAAAAGTTAGAAGGAACTACTTCAGCAGAAGCTGTTAAAAGAGGGAGTCGCTGAAATGCCTCTTTAAACTAAAGCAATAGCCAGGAATTGATGGAAACTATGAAAACAACACTTCACCCTGAGGCAGAGAGTCTATAGAGCCACGGACATGAACCATCTGATGCATTGCCTGACTTTAAAACAGGGATTAAAGAGACATTAAAAAAAGATATCTTAAAGTCAAGTCTTGGGATAAGAAACTATGCGATGGATGATCATGTTTAGAATTTATAAGAAATGAACTGAGTTTTCCATTATACCAGGTGTTTTTTCCCCCCAACGATTGCCCCCAGATGAATGCATCTAAAGCAAAAGTCTCTAGACATGGAATGAAGTTTCACTGATACCTAAGTTTTTCCTATTCCACCTGAACCTGCCAAGAGAGGACATTCCCCTTCCCCTTTTACAGTTAGGTGTGGCCTCTCGACTGAGTCGAGCTCTGGACTTACCAAGGCACTGCAGTGACAACTCCCAGATCCTCGATAACCCCACGCTCTCAGTCTTCCTTCAGTTCCTGGCTGGAGATGGCTTTTCTACCCAGAGGACTCAAAGTCTGTAGAAGATGACAGAACCATGAAATGGAAGAAGGTGGAGTCCTGGAATTTCTGCATGGAAAACAGCCAATCCATTTGGATTGGGACATGAGCAAGAAATGGACCTATTCTTGTGATAAGCAGCAAGGCTTGGAGGTTATTTGTTATGGCAGATAAACTACCTTAATTAATACAGTTAACATGACAGATCCCTCAGTCCATTCCAAGATACATTGAATCAGAAACGCTTGGAACAGGATCCAGGTCTCTGGAATTCTTAAGTTCTCCAAGCAGTTTTTAAAAAAATTTTTTAAGATTTTATTGAAATGACAAAGAGAGATGCACCAAGAGAGGAAACACAAGCAGCGGGAGTGGGAGCTCAGCGGGAGGCTTCCCGCTGAGCAGGGAGCCTGGTGCGGGTTCCATCCCAGGACTCTGGGATCATGACCTAAGCTGAAGGCAGAGGCTTAACCAACTGAACCACCCAGGTGCCCCTTCTCCAAGCAGTTGTATGTACACTAAATTTGTGCTGCTTAACACTTAGATTCCTTTAAAGTTATCCATATCTATATGAAAATGAACCCTTTCTTAAAGGTATTAAGTCAAACAATTCAAAAGAGCTTTAAATCTATTAATATAGAGCAATGCTTTAGAAACTATCCATCTTGTTTTTAATGCCACATAGTTTAAATCATGTAGGTCCGAGTGTGCAGCAAATATTCAACAAGTATTTTTTAAGCATTCATCATGTGTCAGGAACTGTACTGGATGTTGGACATACATGATCAACAAAACAGTCACATCTCCTCCTGTGGGTGTGGATAACTATAATATGTTGTGATAAGTGGAAATACCTGGTGGTCTGAGAGCTTATGAAAAGCATTTAACCCAGGTGTGGTGGATTCGGAAAAGACATCTCAACTTAAGCATGAAGGATGAGTAGGAATGAGCCTGAGACAAGGGAGGAGGAAAACATTTTTCCAAATAGGCAAAGTAAGTAGCATGCGTTAAGATGAAAGGGGAGAGAATTTCACATGTGACATGGCGTTGAGGATGGGCATGAAGAGACTTGGGGCGAGGGAACTAAGCATGGGCCAGGGAAGAAGGCAGTGGAAATCAACTTCAGGAACTTAGAAATCATCTTGAGGGGAATGAGGTGCCATTGAAAGGATTTAAAGGGAAATGCACTTTATCAGATTTGTTTATAAAATTGTCTTGGTTGCATTGTGCAGAATGGATTGGATGGGCTAAGACTGGGGGAAAACAGTTACTAGGCTGGTCTGTGTGTGTTACAGAAATCCAGGTAATATGTTAACTAATTTATTCACTCAACTAACATTTATTGATCCCCATCCAAGGGGCTTGGGATACAGTGGTGACAAGGCAGATAATGATTTATCCTCATGAACTTTAAAACTGAGAGAGAGAGATTGAGATATTGAGATATATAATAAAAAGATGATGGTGGCCCAGAGTAGTCCTGGTAAGGGTGGAGGAAACACTGGTAATTGAGGAAATGCAGGAGAGGAGGAAGGAGAAGCCCAAGATAATGTTCTGGTTTCTGGCATGATGAATGGTACCACCATTCATGGAAATAAAGAGGACAAGAGTACGATGACGTTGAAAGGAGAGAATGTTTCTAGACTTAACACTACCTGATTTCGAGACTTATAAAGATATGGTAATCAAGACAGGGTGGTATTGGCATAAAGACAGATCAATGAAACAGATTAAAGAGTACAGAAATAGATGCACACATATATGGTCAATTGATTTTCAACAGAAGGACAAAAGAAATCCCATGAGTAAAGTTAGTCTTTTCAACAAATGATTCTGTGACAATTAAACAACTATATGCAAAAATAATCCTTTGATCTATATCTTATACCATGTAAAAATTAAACTCAGGACATATTTTAGATCAAACTGTAACTTCTAAAGCTTAAACTTCTAGAAGAAAATATCAGTGGCCTTAGACACAGATTTCTTAGATCTGATATCAAAAACATGAACCATAAAAGAAAAAAAATAGATATGTTGGAGTTCACCAAAATTAAGAACTGTGACAGAGAGAACTTCATCAAATTTAAGAACTTTATTAAGAAAAGGAAAAACCACGGACTGGGAGAAAATATTTGGACGTTTTGTATCTGGTAAAGAACTTAGATCCAGAATATATAAAGAATTCTCCAAGTCCAAAAATAAGAAAGGAAACAATTATATTAAAAAATGGGCAAACATTTTGGGAAGTCGTTTTACCAAGGAGGATGAATAGATGATAATCACATGAAAAAATGCTCAACATCCTTAGGCATTAGAGAAATACAAATTAAAACTATAATGAGATGACACTGCACACCCATTGGAATGGCTAAAATTAAAAGAAAAATGAACACATAATGTCTATACAAAGATAAATCTGCAATCCCTAACCTGGAAACAACACAAGTGTTCAACAACAAATTATAGTATAGCTACACAGTGGAATATGACACAGCAACTAAAGGAATTAGCTATTGATACATGCAATAGTACAGATGAATCTCAAAATTATGACAATTAGAAAAAGTCATGAAAAATGATATATGCCATATGCCTTAATTTATTTAAAATTCTAGAAAGTCCAAATGAATTTATGGTGACAAAAGCTGATCAGTAATTTCCTGTGGACTGACAGGGAGTGCTGGTGTGAAGGGATTGGAGAGAGGGATGACAACGGAATTCAAGGAACCCTTTGGCGTGATGGATGTATCCATTATCTTGACTGTAGTGATAGTTTCAAGTGTGTGTGTGTGTGTGTGTGTGTGTGTGCGCATGTGTGTGTATAACACATACAAAAGTTTGAAAGGTTTTAAAATTGTGTACTTTAAATATGTAGAGTTTCTTGTCTATCAATTATACTTCAATAAAACTGCTAAAGTACTTTAAAAAAAAATACTATGTGGGGTGGGTCTTATCCGGTTTTTTAAAGGCCTAAGTAGATAAAAGGCTAAGAATGAATTTTCTTTTTTTTTTTTTTAAAGGTTTTATTTATTTATTTGACAGAGAGAAATCACAAGTAGACGGAGAGGCAGGCAGAGAGAGAGAGGGAAGCAGGCTCCCTGCCGAGCAGAGAGCCCGATGTGGGGCTCGATCCCAGGACCCCGAGATCATGACCTGAGCCGAAGGCAGCGGCTTAACCCACTGAGCCACCCAGGCGCCCCTAAGAATGAATTTTCTCTCTGCTTGTCTTCAAACTGGGACATCAGTCTTCTCCACCTTCAGACTTGGACTAAGACAATAATTTGCACCATTGCCTTTCCTGGGTCTCTAGTTTGGGACTATAGATCTTAGGCTTTTCAGCTTCCATAAGTGCAAGAGTGAATTCCTTAAGTAAATATACAAATATATACACACACATGTGTGTATATATGTAAATACATACATATATAGAGAGAATTATATATGATATACAATTCTATAAATTTATATTATTGAAACATCATATTTATATATTTTTGTTATCTATTAGATTATACACATAATTTTATGTAGAGATAGATTACAGAATCGAGAATAGGAGATATATACATATGTCCCATATTTTATATATATGTGTGTGTGTGTGTATATGTGTGTGTATGTGTGTGTGTATATGTATATATATATATATATATATATATATATATATATATACACACCCATGTAGATATAGATAGAGATAGACATAGACATGCAGGTATTTCCTATTAGTTCTGTTTCTCTGGAGAACCCAGACTGATGCAGAAGCAGAGAATGCAGACAGTTAGATCAGTCAAGGAATGCTCCTCAGCCAGGTGGTAGAACTGGACAGACAGAGACAAGAGTTGATGAAGATAAAGCAGGGAAGATAGGGTAGGGGGGAAATAAGAGGAGGGCCTGGGAAGTAGGGGCGTCCACGTGTTAACTAACAGATACAAAGGGGATAATGAGTGAATGAAATAGTCGTCGGGATGAAAACTTTAACAGAAAACTTTGAGAAGCAGATTTCCAGATCATGATAAGATATTGGGACGGGGAAGGTAGACCACTGAGAAAAAGAGGAGGCGATGTCTATCGGCATTGTGTGAAACAGGGAGCTGACTGACCAGGTCCTTGAGTCATCCCTGTGAATTCTGAAGAATCCGGGCTGGCTGTATCAGCAGCTCCCACTTGCAGGTTTTGCTAGTTCGAATGATTCAGTACCTCTGTAGAAAATCTCATTCCTAAACACACATAAAATGACCATGGAAAATAGCATGCCGAAATATTTTGATCAGAAAAACTGTGTCTTTGGTGTTCTAGATGGTCTAGCCCTTTCTTGTCCTTTCATGGTGTTTTCAGCCTTGCAAGCTATAGGACTTAGAGAAAAATCCCATTAAAAAAGTTCCTTTCCTGTGATTGATCTTTCCTAATCCCTCACTTGGCAGCTCTGCTTTAGCCCAGTGACTTGAGTTAGTTATGATTGGATGGGTCCTATGAAATGAAGGCACTGGATTAGATTAGATCAGCAAGAGGTTCTGGACCTTTTTTGTTGTTGTTGTTGACTCCTTCAGAAATTTGATGAAAATATGAGTTCTTTTTCTGGGAAAATGAACGTTGCACATATCTACACAATTCTGCATTCAGCCTAAAGGCAGTTCATAGACTGTCACTTAATATAGCCTGAATTTGATTATCATGGGTATGTTTCAATTCTACAATACTACGTATGGTAAAAGGTACAAAAATCAGTTGGCTTGTTAGCAAAAAAAAAAAAACCAAAAAACAAAAAACCAAAATATATATATATGTATACATATATATATTTTTAAATTTTATTACAGTTCTCTCTCCTTAAGTTGTCCCTGAGATCTCTTTCTGTAATTGGTGACATCTAGAGCTACTGTACACATTGGTTATGGCATGATATTTCTCTCCTAGCACGACCCTTGCCTGTCAGAGCACCTGAAAGCCATCTTATTCACCCCAACAGATTTTATTTAAAAAGGATCAGTCTCTTCTGCTGAAACAGCTGAGCCTGACTTCCTGTTTGTTGACTGGCAATGGCCCAACCCCGCAGCTGAAGTGGCGGAAGGGACATCAGAGACTCCAACTATTTCTGGGCAATTCTCTCTGAACAGGGAATACAAGTTGGAGAGATGGGCTTGGCACAGAAGGGAGTGTAGGGAACTATGGGCGATGGCAGGGTCTCTGCTGCACATATTTGTGCTCGT
This sequence comes from Mustela nigripes, assembly GCF_022355385.1. Taxonomy (NCBI): domain Eukaryota; kingdom Metazoa; phylum Chordata; class Mammalia; order Carnivora; family Mustelidae; genus Mustela; species Mustela nigripes. The sequence continues at coordinate 19,250,297 of NC_081560.1, forward strand.
GGTCCCAAGAGTGTTTAGAAATGGCCAGCCCAGGAATAGACAATGGAGTGAAATAAGGAAAAGAGAAAAGAAAAAAAAATGTCCTTCCCAAGCAAGCAAGCAAGCAAGCAACAAAACATACACCATTTTTTAAAAAATCATGTTTAGAGATAGACTTCATTTTTTATTCCTCTTAAATTAAGATCAATCACCAACGTGGAAGCTTTCTCTTTCTGTGAAAAGGTCCCTAATCATTTGTCTACAGCAGAAGTAGGAGATCTGTTTAGTAGCCAGAGTAAATGCAAATTCCTTTTTTTTTAAGATTTTATTTATTTATTTGACAGGAGAGAGAGAGAGATCACAAGCAGGCAGAGAGGGAGGCAGGGAGAGAGGGGGAAGCAGACTCCCCACTGAGCAGTGAGCCCAATGTGGGACTTGATCCCAACACCCTGGGATCATGACCTGAGCCGAAGGCAGAGGCTTAACCCACTGAGCCACCCAGACACCCCTAAATGCAAATTCTAATCCATTTTAGAAAATGGGCTCTGTAGATGAGGTTATTTCTTCCGGCTCTAGAAACCACATACTAGAAACCACTAAAAGACAGCAAAAGGAGAAGAATCAAGCAAAAGATGGGTTATAGCTGTGTCCTAAAAATCTCAAGCTAAGCAAAACTACTTCAGTCACTCCCCAAACATAGTTCTGAGTTCCCTGGAAGCCAAGGTAAGAAATTTAGTGGCAGAGGTAGTCTTCATTAGCTGCTAAATAAATATATCAGCTTTAAAATTTTTCCCTATCATTAAATTCTCAAGTAAATTTACCTGTCGAGCAGATATTCGACTAATATGGTGGATTTAAATACCTTCAATTGTATTTGAGATACAGGGACATTTTTATATGGAAAGTTCTCAAATATATTCTTGATAAGTGTCAAGGGGAGGATATTAAGTCATTCACTTGTTAAGGTTCTCTCAGAGGTAGCTTAAGGAAGTCTATCATGAAAGTGTTATTTGCTAGTTTTTGACTTGGCATGAAGATAAAACTTAGACTAGAAGAGAATTTAGGCTAGAGGAATACGTCTTTAGCTATTCTTCTTAGAAAATTCTTTTCAATTATCAGTTGTCTCAAGTGGGTAATTAACAGACAGTGAATGGCAGGTAATTTGAGACCTAAAGCATAGATATTTTGCACGGCTGATAGAAGACGACTAGTGTGGTATAAGCATTTGATGTGCAGAACTGAGGTTTTATTATGAACGAAGAGGCTTGACTTATATTCTTGCCTACGTGGAAAGTTTTTCCATTTGTACCCTGAGTAGTTTTCAGATGCATATGCAAATGGTGCCAAGATATTTTTCAGGAAGCAGCCTTGAATAACGAAAACATCTCTTGATAACCAAATTAAATAACAAAACTGTTTAGTCTGAAAACTGGTGCACATCAACCCATAGGGACTATTTAGAATTTTGCAAAATTTTAGGCTTTTCAAAAAAATAGTCAATGGGATTACTTGCTTTAGGATGATTGGTAAAGAGAATAAAACTATGCCAACATCAAAGGAGAGGACACACATATCCCTGTTTGCATTGGGAAGAGAGAATGCCTCCAGCTATCCAAAAGTTGTACCAATATGTTGGTATGAGTTCCAGGGAATGGGAAAGGAGTTACAGAGTTGCAACTAAGAGTACACGAGACCTCTTACTTCTGCTTCTCAGGACTCATTTAAAGGTACTGTTAAAGTTAGACCAAGTAGAACCAGATTTACATTATTCATTTCAGTAAGGATGAAAAAGGGCATGGTGCAAGCTATAAAAGCAAAAGACTCATAGTGTCAGCATGGTTGTTAAAGCAAGAGGAAATTTGCATTACAGTTTTCCACATTATTAAAAAAGAAAAAAAAGAGTTCCTTTGGATTCGAAGTCCACCCAAGCATCTTGTCCTATGATTTATGATTTGAGAACAAAGAATTCCTTTGCCTTTTATCCAGTTTTTTTCCCCCTCTGGGAGTGTGATTATCTTGTAAATTAGCAAATAGCTAGGCAGAATGGGATGCGGAGAAGAATTTAGTAAAGAAAGACACTTCTTTGAGTTCAGGATTTGGAAAACTGGTCCCACCATTGTTGGCAGTGTGCAATGAACAGAAGAGTATAATCAGTAGAACCAGAGGTCCAAATAAACAATAAACAACAAAATGTTGTTTATTTTAATATAAGTATATTTAAATATAAATTTATATTTGTTGCAAATAAATATAAATATGTTTAAAATAGATTTTAAAATAGACTTTAAGTCAAATTCGGTTATAAGAGACAAAGAAGGTCACTATATAATAATACAGAGGTCAATTCATCAAGAGGATATCACAATTATAAATATATATGTGCCCAACACCAGAGAACCTAAATGTAGTAAGTAAATATGAGCAGATCTGAAAGGAGAAATAGACAATAATACAATAATGATAGAGGGCTTCAGTACCCCGCTTTCAACAATGAACAGATGATCCAGACAGAAAATCAATAAAGAAACACTCGACTTGAACTACCTCTTAGACCAAATGGACCTATCAGACATATCCAGAACATTCCATCCAGGAGCAACAGAATACACATTTTTCTCAAGTGCATAGGAAACATTCCCCAGGATAGATCATACATTGAGCTACTAAAATAAACCTTAGCAAATGTAAGATGGGTGAAATCGTATCAATTGTCTTTTCAAATCACCATGATTTGAAACTAGAAATCAGTAACAGGAGGAAAACTGGAAAACTCATAAATGTGTCGAAACTAAACAATACACCCTGAACAACCAATGGGTCAACGAAGAAACCAAAAGGGAAACCAAAAAGTATTTTGAAACAAAAGAAAATGGAGATACAACATATCAAAATTTATGAGATGCAGCAAAAACAGTTTTAAGAAGGAAATTTATTGTGTTGAATTTCTATAGCAAAAAAAAGAAAAATTTCAAATACACAACCTAAATTTACACCTTAAGGAACTGAAAAAAGAAAGATAAACTAAGCCCAAAGAAAAGATCAATGATATGAATTGCTTGTTTTTGAAAAAACAAAACTGACAAACTGTTACCTAAACTTACCAAGAAAAAAGGTACAGTTCAACATCCACAAATCAATAAATGTGATATACCACATTAACAGAATGAAAGATAAAAATCATATGATCATCTCAATAGAGAAAAAGCATTTGACAAGATTCAACATTCTTTCATGATAAAAATTCTCAAGAAACTGGATATAGAAGAAATGTACCTCAACATCATCCTCAATTGGGAAAGGTTAAAAGTTTTCCTTTTCATAGAAATAAGAGAAGGGACCCAGTCTCACCATTCCTATTCGACTTTGTACTGGAAGTCCTAGCAAGGGCATCTAGCCAAGAAAAAGAAGTAAAAGACAAAAAAACAAGGCAGGAAGATGTAAAATTGCCTCTAACTGATGGTATGATCTTATATATAGAAAACCCTAAAGATTCTGCAAAAAAAAACTTTTAGAACTAATTAACGGATTCAGTAAAGTTGCAGTATACAAAACCAACACACAAAAATCAGTTGCATTTCAACATATGATCAAGGAAGTCTCTAAAAAAAAGTTTAAAAACCTCATGTATAGGGGCACCTGGGTGGTGCAGTTGGTTAAGCATCTGAGTCCTGGTTTTGGTTCGATTGTGATCTCAGGTTCATGAGATTGAGCCCCACATCTGGCTCCAGAGTCTGCTTGGATTCCCTCTCCCTCTGCTCCTGCTCACCCCCTGTCTCACCCTCTCTCAAAAATAAATAAATATATCCCATTTACAAGAGCATCAAAAATAATAAAATAGGAAGGAATAAATGTAACCAAGGAGGTGAAATATCTGTGTGCTAAAAACAATGAGATATTGATGAAAGAAATTGAAGAAGACATACATAAATGGAAAGATATCCCACCTTCATGGATGAAAAGGATTAGTACTGTTAAAATGTCCATACTGCCCAAAGCCACCTATGGATTCAAACCAATCCCTACAAAAATTCTAATGGCATTTCTCACAGAAATAGAAAGAACAATCCTAACATTCATATGGAACTACAGAAGTCCCCTAACAGACAAAGCAAAGCTAACAAAGAACAAAACTGGAAGCATTACAATTCCTGATTTAGGAAGAATGAAGAATGCAGAAGAATGAAATTGGACCCCTATCTCACACCACTCAAAAAACTAACCCAAAATGGATTAAAGACTTAAATGTAAAACTGGAAACTGTAAAACTTCTAGAAGAAAACACAAGGAAAACCTCCTTCACGTTGATCTTGGCAATAATTTTTTGGGTATGACACCAAAAATACAAACAACAAAAGCAAAAATGAACAAGTGGGACTATATCAAACTAAAAAGCTCTGCACAGCAAAAGAAACAATGAGCAAAATAAAAAGGCAACTTATGGAATGGAAGAAATATTTGCAAACCATCTCTCTGATAAGGGGTTAATGTTCAAAATATATAAGGAACTCATAGAACTCAACAGCAAAGAAACATAAAACTCAGTCTGATTTTAAAATGAGCAAAGAACATAAATAGGTATTTTTCCCGAAGAAGACATGCACATGGTCAACAGGTACATGAAAAGATGCTCAAATCACTCATCATCAGGGAATCACAAATCAAAACCATAATGAGATATCACACCTGTTAGAATAACTATTATCAAAAAGACAAGAGATAACAAGCATTGGCAAGAATGGAGAAAAGGGAATGTATGTGCACTGTTGGTGGGAATGTACATTGGTACAATCCCCAAAATAAAACAGTATGGAGGGTCCTTAAAAAATTAAAAATAGAGCTACCATATGATTCACCAGCGCCGCTTCTGGGTATAGATGGGCAGTAAATAACATCACTATCTTGAAGTGATATCTACATGTTTATTGCAGCATTATTCACAATAGCCAAGGCATGGGAACAACCCGTGTTCCTCAAGTGCGTGTAAAAGGAACACGTGAGAATTTGTATACAATATTATTCAGCCATAAAAAAGGAAACCCTACCTTTTGTGGCAACATGGATGGACCTTGAGGTCATTAGGCTAAAGGAAATAAGTCAGGCAGACAAAGGCAAACACTGTATGACCTTACTTTACTTTATGATCTTTTCTTTTTCTTTCTCTTTCTTTCTTTTTAAGATATATGGAATCCAAAAAAGCTGAACTCAAATTGAGAGTTGGCGGTGGCTGTCAGGAGCTGAGAGACTAACGGAAATGGAGAGATGTTGGTCAAAGGATACAAACTTTCAGCTACAAGGTGGTTAGGTTCTAAGGGTCTAATGTCCAGCATGGTGATTGTAATTCATAGTACTTTATTATATACTTGAAAATTGTTAAGAGAGTAGATCTTTTTTTTTTTTTTAAAGATTTTATTTATTTATTTGACAGAGAGAAATCACAAGTAGATGGAGAGGCAGGCAGAGAGAGAGAGAGGGAAGCAGGCTCCCTGCTGAGCAGAGAGCCCGATGCGGGACTTGATCCCAGGACCCTGAGATCATGACCTGAGCCGAAGGCAGCGGCTTAACCCACTGAGCCACCCAGATGCCCAAGAGAGTAGATCTTAAAAGTCATGACCAGGGGTAATGGGCTGGCTCACGCAGTGGAGCGCGTGACTCTTTATCTCAGGATTATGAGTTCGAGCCCCCCACTGGGGCTTAAAAATAAAATCTTTCCAGACATCATCCCACACACCCAAGCCCACACACAAACATACCAAGTACTTACGGGAGGGGACAAAGGTGTTAACTAACCTTACTGTGGTAATCATTTCCTCATATGTACGGTTCAGGACTCCTGCCTGAATTCCAGAATGATAAAATAATAAATCGGTGTTGTCCAGAGTCACCAAGGCTGTGGTCATTTGTTACAGCAGCAACAGAATACTAATCCCACGGGCAAAGTGGATGAAATGTGTCACTGTCCTCAGGTGTTGATATAAAAGGCCATCTTAGGCTTGGCAGGAATTGAAGCAGAACAGTTGAGGGGAGTGGAGTAGGTGTGTTCTTGTTTGTTGCCTGGTAGAGAGGTTGTTCCCCACTCCCATCCCTCAGCTACCTGCATTCAGAAGTAAGAGACAGTAGAGCCGCAGGGGAAAATGTATGAGACTCTCTCCCCTTCCCTCCAAGTGTGAACAACAAAGATGCGTGTGGCAGACTATTCCTCCAGCCTGACGCCAGACTGCAGAACAGGACATGTGGGTCCCCAGGAGAAGCCACACCACAAAAGAGGAGGAAATCTAGGCTGGAGACTCAAACTTCGCACGAGCAATTTGCCTGTCAAGGGAAAATATTGGTTTGAAGCAGAGCCCATGGACTAAAACTTCTCACCCAGCCTCCCCAGCATGGTGGAAATGGCTGTATATTCAAAGAGGGGTGCCCCTCTGAGACCGGGACAGCAGCGTGGCGGGCTGCCTCTCCCGGCTTTCCATTTGGCCCCGTGGCAGGGGGTAGAGATGGAAACTCCAGGCAGACGGGAGGCCCAACAGTTCTCGTTGTTGTTGACTGACTGGCTAGCGGGGAAGATAAATAAATTCTCCCTCTCCTGGCTGCCAGCAGCTGGCGGAGCCCTGAGGGGGTCTCCCTGGAGAAACAGTGGGGTTCTTAAGGAGGTCTGGCAAGAATGACTTGGATCTGGCGATTTGGGGTCTTAAAGAAAATTCAGGCTTCCTACGTTTTGTCCTAAGCTTGTGGATTTTGGAACTTTGGGTTAGTTGAGGTAGCTTTTTTGTCCTATATTTGCATTTAGAACTAACAAATGACCACGTGTAAGTGACGTGCTCAGACTGGGGTGCCTAAAAGATAGAGATTATATGTTTTATTATATATATTATATATGTAATATATATTATATTATAATTATATAATTTTATAAATATCCATTGACGGAGATGCTTAAAATGACCACCTTTCCTAGAGAGACTGTTTCTGCCTTATCAAGGACAATTCACTTGGGCGAACCACGTATAAATATCAGAGAGGGAGTCCCCGTGGCGTGAGGAGGGGTGGCAAGACTGCTCACAGCTCGGACTTGTCAATATAAGGGTTTGTCTCTGAGGACAGAGAACCAAATCATCCCTGAAAGGGAAAGGCAGAGGGAGCATTTAGGGGAGGGCCTCCGGGACTCTACCCTATGCTGATAAAACTGGCTCTCTTATTCCTATGGGATTAAGCCTTTAGTGTCCTTTGATCACTGGAAGTATCAGGGTGGCCTTGAGGGTAGAACCCTGGGCTTTCTGCCAGTAGGCACCTGGGAGGGCTTTGCTGTCGGGCAAATAATGGGGAAAGCAAGAGAACTGTGAACATATTTGCACCCTGAGTTTGTGAAGCAAACGGTCATACAATGGATATAAATGACGCCCTGTATCCCGAAGCATTAAGCATTCAGGGAAACAATGTCACTGTTTCCCTCCTGCTCAAACAACGCGTGGCCTTGTTGTCTAAAACTGCAAACAGGGGCATCTTTAGGAGAAGAGGCTGGGAAATACTCATATAGCCTCTTCATGGCCATCCTTGGAGAACAGTTGTGTAGACAAGCATCACTGGCTTTGTCTGACATTTACCAGATTCCTACGTAAATAACCAGTACCTGCATCTCTAGCAGCTGGGAAAGAAATAAGATTTAATACGTTGCGACGAATAAGGTGGTCCGGCCTGGCTGACTTTGTTTTGAAACAAGATTAGATACCCTTGTAGGAGCTGTGAACGTGTAAATATGTGCTAAACGTGTCACTGAAAGCCTGGTAGACGCAGCCCTGGGCTTCACAGAGGTGTGAGGAGGAAGACGTTTTCTCGGTGTGCAGCTGTAGAACGTTTTAACACCCTCTGTCTCAGTGGATGAAACACTGTCATCTTGGCAGCTCCGAAGCCTCTCTGTGTTCTTCTCGAATATTCCCCTGTATTCAGAGAAAGTGATCTGCAGTAATTTTAAGAGGGAGCTCTCCCCAGAAGAGGTCAGGACGGAAAATTTAACTTTTCCAAAAGGCTGGCCCTCCTGTTAAGGAGACAAGGCTTATGCAGATGAGGAGAAAGATGACCTTCAAGATGGAGGAAAGCTTCGAGTTGGTTGGTGAAGAGACTCGAGAAATCGTTTTGGATTGGTGGAGCTCCCACGGTGCTGACCTGTGGGCGTGGTGGGGTGAGAAATCTCTTTGCAGCACTGAGTTCTGCGTTGAGGACTCCGTGTGTGATTAAGGAAGTTCTGGAACATTCATCTGCATGAAATAAGGTGAAAGAAGTAGAGTGGAGGGGTGAGAGGGAGGGGAAGGAAATTGGTGATAGAAAAGGCCTAGAGGGAAGCAAGGGCAAAAATGAACGATTGGGACTTCATTAAGATAAGAAGCTTTTGCTCAGCAAAGGAAACAGTCAACATAACCAAAAGACAACTGACAGAATGAAAGAAGATATTTGCAAATGACATATCAGATCAAAGGTTAGTATCCAAAATCTATAAAGAACTCATCAAACTCAACCCCAAAGAACAAATAATCCAATCAAGAAATGGGCAGAAGACATGAACAGACATTTCTGCAAAGAAGACATCCAAATGGCCAACAGACACATGAAAAAGTGCTCCACTATCACTCGGCATCAGGGAAATACAAATCAAAACCACAATGAGATACCACCTCACCCCAGTCAGAATGGCTAAAATTAATCAGTCAGGAAACAAAAGATGTTGGCAAGAACGTGGAGAAAGGAGAAGCCTCCTACACTGTCGGTGGGAATGTAAGCTGGTGCCGCCTCTCTGGAAAACAGTATGGAAGTTCCTCAAAAAGTTGGAAATAGAACCACCCTATGACCAGCAATCACACTACTGTGTATTTACCCTAAAGATAAAAATGTAATGATCCGAAGGGGCACATGCACCTGAATGTTTACAGAAACAATGTCCACAATAGACAAACTATGGAAAGAGGCTACATGTCCATCAACAGATGAATGGATAAAGAAGGTGTGGTATATATACACAATGGAATATTATGCCGCCATCAAAAAACCAAAATCTTGCCATTTGCAACGACATGGACGGAACTAGAGAGTATTGTGCTAAGCGAAATAAGTCAATCAGAGAAAGACAATTATCACATGATCTCATTGATATGAAGAATTTGAGAAACGAGATGGGATTATAGAAGGAAGGGATGGAAAAATGAAACAAGATGAGACCAGAGAGGGAGACAAACCATAAGATACTCTTTTTTTTTTTTTTTAAAGATTTTATTTGATTTATTTGACAGACAGAGAGCACAAGTAGGCAGAGAGACAGGCAGAGAGAGGGGGGGGAGGAAGCAGGCTCCCCTCTAAACAGAAAGCCTGATGCGGGGCTCCATCCCAGGACCCTGAGATCATGACCTGAGCCGAAGGCAGAGGCTTTACCCCACTGAGTCACCCATGTGCCCTAAGAGACTCTTAATCTCAGGAAACAAACTGAGGGTTGCAGGAGGAGAGGGGGGTGGGAGGGATGGAGTGGCTGGGTGATGGACATTGGGGAAGACATATGCTACGGTGAGTGTGTGAATTGTGTAAGACTGATGAATCACAGACCCATACCCCTTAAATAAATAATGTATTTTATGTTAATAAAAAAGGCCTAGAGGAACAGTAGGTTTTCTGTCAGTTTCCTCCAAAACGTCTTCCAGAGGCTTGCTGATACAATTAACAAGTCAACACAGCTCGGGATCCCAACAGTCAATCCCGGATGGGGTGCCCGACCTGATCCCAATCACCTGGCTAGGTGGGTACTTTCCCACCCCCAGAGAGGGAGAAGCTTGCATCAGGGACCAACGAATCCAAAGTTTGGGGAAGCTTCCCAGCACTGTCCAGTTCTCTGGTGGGCCCAGATTTACAGGAACGTGGGGCTCCTCCTGTGGTCTGGTGGTTGAGACAGAGCCTCAGACCTACTCAGGGCCACTTAAAACTCAGAGAGTCAAACTGCAGGTTTCAGGGGCAAAGCCAAAGCTGTCTGTTAGTAATGGAACCTTCAGAAAAGACCTAAGACACTAACAACAGTAGGTCATGTAGAGAGTATGGAGAGAGTGTCCTGGGGCTGGGGACAAATGTCAGATACGGAAATAATTCTTTGTTCAAGTGTAACATAGTGCCACCAGCTCCAGACCCTTCCAATTTTAGTTTCTTCAAAGTCTAGATCCCATCTCAGTAAGAGCTGGATGCTATATTTGGTTGGTTGATGGACTGAGACCCATCAATTTCAATATCCCTAGATTACGGCAAAATCATTTAGAGGCCCCTCTGACTGATGGGTTATTCTTCTTCCCTTCCATCATCACAGCACGTCAACTGTGTGTTTGCCATAATTAACTAACTTAATGTTAATAGCAAACTTCAGTGATGTATATCAGCCCTCAAACTCGCTAAGATCTTGGGAGAAAAAAATAGACTCATTTTTTTTTCTTACTTAACACAATCCCCTGGGGAAATCAGAAGCTAAGGAAAATTCCAGCGATGAAATTAAAAACTATTCCCTCAGCGGCTTAAGTCAAATAATAGGGAACAATAGTGGCTATAACTTAACTGTAAGGGACTTTCTAGTGTCATTTCAGAGTTGGCAGGACTGGAACACAATGGGCCTTCAATAAATGTTGAAAAATACAAGGGATGGGGGCTGGGGAGAGATTGAGAGAATGAGGGACGGATCGGGAGCAGGTGGGAGGGAGAGAAGGACCGAGGACTCCAGTTTCGTTCTGATTTTTGAGGAAGCCAGAGACAGAAAATATATATAATTAGGTATGTTGGAAAAGTATTTAATTGCTTCCTAAAACTTTTGACATGTCAATAGTTACACTGACACATAACTTCCCATCAGAGGTTCCTGTAAAAATGGTAAACAGGTAGAGGAATCTCCAATATTGCTTGCAGTTATGATCCTGAGAATCCTCTGGAATGGAAACAAGTGAGGTGTATCTGGGTCAGGTAAAAAATACTATCAACAGGAGGTGTCTGGGTGGCTCAGCTGGTTAAGCATCTGCCTTTGGCTGAGGTCATGGTCTCAGTGTCTTGGGATGGAGCCCCACATGGGGCTCTCTGCTCAGAAGCCTGCTTCTTCCTGTCCTTCTGCCTGCCACTCTCCCTTCTTGGGTTCGCGATCTCTCAAATAAATAAATAAAATCTTTTTTTAAAAAACAAGATAAGATCAACAATGGGGGCACCTGGGTGGTACAGTCATTTGAGAGTCCAACTCTTGGTTTCAGCTCAGGTCATGATCTCAGGGATCATGAGATCTGGCCCTGTGCGGGGCTCTGCACTCTGCTCAGAGTTGGTTTAAGACTTTCTTCCTCGGGCTGCTTGGGTGGTTCAGTGGGTTAAGCTTCTGCCTTCGGCTGGGGTCATGATCTCAGGGTCCTGGGATCAATTTCTGTATTGGGTTCTCTGTTCAGCAGGGAGCTTGCTTCCTCCTCTCTCTCTGCCTACTTGTGATTTCTGTCTGTCAAATAAATAAATAAATAATCTTAAAAAAAAAAAGACTCCCTTCCTCTCCCTCTGCCACTCCCCCACAATAAAATATATAAATCTTTAAAAAGAAGATAACACCAACAGAGAAAGGTGTTCTCTTGAAACTTAGGTTAAAATAACAGTGATACCCACTATTCTCAACCTCTTAAAAGTATTATCTATATTATATATACACATAATTTTTTTTTTTTTTTTTTTTTTAAAGATTTTATTTATTTACTTGAGAGAGAGACAGTGAGAGAGAGCATGAATGAGGAGAAGGTCAGAGAGAGAAGCAGACTCCCCATGGAGCTGGGAGCCCGATGCGGGACTCGATCCCGGGACTCCAGGATCATGACCTGAGCCGAAGGCAGTCGTCCAACCAACTGAGCCACCCAGGTGTCCCCTACACATAATTTTTAATTAAGAAATTCAGGTGTGGAAGTGAGCGCTCACCTGAGACCCTTTCTGGTGATTAAATTAAAGCTATCTATAACACTGGAGAAACCTGTCTTTATAATTTGGAAGTTGAACACTAGCTTACGATTGACTGGTGATTTGTGCCAGTCTATAGTATTTGAGTTTAGGGCTCAGGGTTAGGATTATATCTGCCTTCATCTGCCAGAAATTCTAAGCAAAAGATATGACCTTAATCCATAGATGTTCATCAAAACCCAATTAAATACCAGATGATTAACGATGACAATCTCAAGTTCCTGTTTTGAACTCATTTGAAGAAAATGCTGACAAAATATAAAAATGGAAATTGGACCAAAGGAAGTGGAAGGTGGCAAGAAGGAAATCATGAGAAAGGCCTTGAGAGGCAATCAAAAGTAAAAGAAATCCCAAGAAAAGTCCTGAAGTCTTTTGTCTTATGTGGAGCCTCAACCACCTCTGCTGCTCTGCGCCACATCTTAGACATAAAACAGACTCTGCCCTCAACAGTGTACAGACCTGAAAAGTCTAACAGGGCAGGGAGTGAACACCAGGGCTCTTTGCACTTAACCTGCTTCCCACACCAACAAGGGACCAGAAGAAGCTTCTAGTTTTCTTTCTCAGGTCCACCTTTCTCTTGCCAGTTCCAGGGTATATATACTTAGACACATAATCTCTCCATTTGTTCTCGACCAGCCAAAGCTCTTTCTCGCTCTTTTTCTTACTGTTTAAGATTTCAGAGTCTATCACGCCTTAGCCTATTCGTTGTGCATTATAACTTGAATATAGTGCAATCAATCAAGATTTTGTTGTTGTGGCAAGTGACAGAAAACTAACTCCAACTGACTTTAGCACAAAAACAAATGAATGGGTTCTCATGATAGAAAAATCTAGAATGTCAGGTATAGCTTGGTCCAGGGGCTTAAACCACGTCAAATTATTAGCACTCAGTTTTCTTCTCTCTCATCTTTATTAACATCAAGAAGATGGTCCCCGTATGGGAGCTCCCAGCAGCTTCAAACTTCTATCATCCATATGTGAGTAACAAGAAATATCTTCAAGAGCTTATCTTTCCCTATAATTTCGGTAAAAGTCACGGGGTTGCATTGCGGTGCCTGGCTTGGATTGCATACCCATCGCTGAACTCATCAATGTAGTCAGCAAAACACAACCTGCTGGCTTACCATGCTGGACCACATGCCGACTTCCCGACCTGAGGGCACAGTCAGTCTTACTGAACTATATGGACCGGAAGTGGTATTGTGACCAGAAAGAAGGGCGAAAGCAATCACTCTCCACCACATAATCTTTATTCTTTTTCTTTTTCTCCACTTTCCTGAGAACATCAGAAGGTCCTTTTATTTGCTTTTCAGGAACCACTTCTCCTACCTTCAGTTCCAGTCGGAAAATGATCTCCTCAGTAAGTTATCCACCTACACGACGTGGGTCACATCCTCTGCCCTCCTTTCCCTTCCCTCAGAGCTATCAAACGAAGAGAAAACATTCCCCTCAGCATTTGCTGCCTGCTTTCAAGGCTCTTCTAGCTGACTTGCCTCTGCTCTGGTAACATCTCTTTTCTGATTATCTCTGCCTTCCTCCAGATCATGTTCCCTCATCCTACACCGTTCTGCTACCTCTTCCATTTGCCCATTTCTACTAGCATCTTTGAGCTTCCAGGCCTGAAGGGCCTCAGCCTGCCAAACAACGCTAATCTTAACAAATAGAAGCACAATTATTGGTTCAACTATTGACCAAAAAGAGGTAGTTTTTAAAAACTCCACAGAAAATTGGGGGGATGGCAGGTAATTCACGATGATGAGCGATGGTAAGAATAGTAAAATTATTACACATGGGTAAATAGTAAAATTATTACACAGGGGTTAGTAATTTGGTAGTCTGGCCAAGTATCCTGGAAGGTTATGGAGAAAACCCTGAATTTATAGCTCGGGCTTTCTTTCCCTCACTAAATGTACAAAACTACACTGAAAATTTGAATGTCTACAGAAGCCTGGTGGGTTGACCTAAATGGCGACAGAACCGGGTCTCAGACAGCAGAGAGTGATGGGTACATCTGTGGTGAACGGCAGCATAGTGGTGTGTCGTTCTTAAGAGGACACATTCTGGTACTGGAGTGTCTGAGTTCAAATCCTGGTTCTACCATCTCTTAGCACTGTGATCATGGTCTAAATATCGGCCCCTGTTTCTCATGTGTAAAATGGGCAAATCGCTGGGGCACCGGGGGGTTCAGTAGTTAAGTGGCTGACTTCAGCTCAGGTCATGATCTCAGGGTCCTGGGATCGAGTCCCACAGTAAGCTCCGCACTCAGCCAGGAGTATGCTTGTCCCTCTGCCCGTCCCCTCACTTGTGCTCTCTTTCTCTCAAATAAATAAATAAAATCTTTTAAAAAATGGGCAACTCACTGAATCTGCCTTGTATCACTGTGAGTACTGAGTTAATACATGTAAAGCATGTGCAGTGGTTTCTGGTACATAATAAGCAACATGTAAGTGTTGACAATTATGATTTGCAAATCCAGCCCATCATTTCCACACAGGAATGTCTCCATCTTGTGAGATCTTCTTATATTTTAAGACAAGCTAGAAATGCAGTTTATCATGGTTAATTTCTCTAAGCCTAAATGTTTGATCTACTTGAAAAAACATTTCAAAACACCAAGAAAGTTGTATTGGTTAGGAATGCATTCAGTTGCAAGTTACTGAAAACCCAGCTTACAATGGCTTAATCAAATGACTGTATTTTTTGCCACATAAAAAGAAGTCTGACACAATCTCTTTGGAAAGCTGCTTAGCAGGACATATACTCTTGGGTGTATACCCACCAGAAATATGTACATGTGTTTATCATCAGACTGTTTACGAACGTTCATTGATAATAACCCAAAACTGGATAGTATACAAACGTTCCCTAACAGTAGAATGGATAAATTATAGTTTATATACACTTGGGATACCATACAGTAATGAAAACAAGCGAACCACAACATGTACCAATATGGAAGGATCTCACACACATAATATTGAGTGAATGGACCAGACACAAAATAATACACATTCTATAATTTCAAGTATATAAAGTACAAAATCAGGCCAAATTAATCAGTGGTATTAGAAGCAGGAAGAGGGTTATCCTTGTGGTGGTAAAGAGTGAAAGGAGAGGGGCTCAGTGGGTTAAAGCCTCTGCCTTCGGCTCAGGTCGTGATCCCAGGGTCCTGGGGTCAAACCCCGCATCAGGCTCTCCATTCAGCAGGGAGCCTACTTCCCTTCCTCTCTCTCTGCCTGCCTCTCTGCCTACTTGATCTCTGTCTGTCAAATAAATAAATAAAATCCTAAAAAAAAAAAAAAAAGTGAAAGGAGACCTAGGGGTGGAGGGGGACACTGGGGTGCCGGTTACTTTCTGTTTCTTATTATGAGTTCTGCTTCCAAGGATGTATGCCGGTTGTGAGGTTTTGTTGAGCTATCTATTTATGGCTGGTGTCTTTTTTATATGTATATTACACTTCAATAAAAATACTTTAAAAGGAGTATAGAGGTGAGTGGTTGCCGGTATTGATGCTAAGACCTAGGATTTTATTCCTTCGTACACTACATCCTCAGCCTCTTGGCCTTCGTTCTTAAGCCTGTTTGCTCATGTGATGACCACCCCATGCCCTGTATCTCACGTTCACCCTCATGACCCGAGGATGAGGCCATCACCCTTTTTTATCAGAAAATCCAAAATTATTTCCCAGAAGCCCCCCTCACCCTAGCCCACAGCCATTCACTTCTATCACGAAGGCCAAAACTGGGTCATGTGGTCACTCCTAGTGGAAGGAGAGACCCTCTCCCCCATAGTGAAAGGGGCCAAGGAGGAAGACCTTTGGGAAAGGTGGGTTTTTTTTAAAGATTTTATTTATTTATTTATTTGACAGAGAGAGAGAGAGAGAGCGAGCACAGGCAGGCAGAGGGGTAGCAGAGGCAGAGGGAGAAGCAGGCTCCCCGCTGAGCAGAGAGCCCGATGCGGGGCTCGATCCCAGGACCCTGGGATCATGACCTGAGCCAAAGGCAGCCGCCTAACCCACTGAGCCACCCAGGCATCCCGGGAAAGGTGTTTTTGTAATCAGTCAACAGTATCAGCCATACAGGCCAAAGATGATACATTTGCAAGTCAGATGTAATGGTTGCTACTTTTCTGGATCCCCGTGTAAGAGCATTGTGTGTGTGTGTGTGTGTGTGTGTTCCTGGGTATAATTTATCATACGGAATTTAAGAGATATTTTTGAGATTAACACAGCTGATCACTGAACTGTCTTACCTGATAGGTCGGGCCTACCCAAAATGATAAGATAGAGAGGAGAACAGGCATGAGGATGATCCAGAGCGATAGGGTCCTTTTGACACAAATTGTGACTTTTTTTTTTTTTTTTTTTACTAAATAAAGAAGGAAATGTAGAATTACTCCTCTACAAATATCCGTACTAGTCAGATTTCAGACGATAGGGCTAATTTGGTGCCTAAGTAAAAGCAGGTTTATTTTTCATTTGAACACTAAACACCCCTTCTGAAAATCCTGAGCCCTTGGTAATCTGTAATAAATTTTTTGTCTCTATGAATTTGCCTCTTCTAGATATTTCACGTAAGTAGGATCAAATGATATTTGTCCTTTTATGGCTGGCTTATTTCACGTAGCATAATGCTTCCAAAGTTCATCCATGTTTTAGCATGTGTTGGAACTTTGTTTCTTTTTGTGGCTGAATGATATTACATTTATGGGTGTACCACACTGTTCCTCCTTTCTCCCATCATGGGACTTTTGGGTTACTTTTGACTATTGTAAATAATGCTGCCATGAACACTGGCATGTAAGTACCTGTTTGAGTCCCTGTTTTCAGATCTTTGGGGTATACACCTAGGAGTAGAATTGCTGGGTCATACAGTAATTCTATGTTTGGCTTTTCGAAGAACAGCCAGACTATTTTCCAGTTGCTGCACTACTTGATATTCCCATCAGCAACGCATGAGGGTTCCAATTTCTCCAAGGGTATGTGCTTTAACTGAATTTCCGCCACTAATGGGCACATTCCACATCTGTGCATCCTCATCTCCCATTTCACGTTTCTGGGAGAGAGAATACCATTGGCCCAGCTTGGGTGGGATCAGGGGCTTGCCCCCAAATCAGCTGGCAACGCCGGGAGGAGGAGGGGTCATGTGAAACTGACACAGCCGAGTGCTGGGGATGGGGTATGGGATTGCGTGAGCTGAGCAGTCCATCCAGGAAGTCTGTACCATACTCGGTTTCCTCTTCTCTGACATGGGGATAATAATACTTAATACAACCCACCTGTGAGGATTAAATAAGATAATACATAGAAAGTTTTTAGTAATTGCCTAGCACTCAATGTATGCAGGTTAGTAGCAACAGCGCCCGCGGGCTGAGAATGGGAAAAGGCTGCTTGGTGGGCAAGCACCGCCCTCTTCGGTCAAGTGTCAAGTGTACCTAGCTTTCCCATTAGGAAGAAAGCCCTCTGTTGTAGATTTATAAGCCTTGAGTTTATACAACGCAATTTTTGAGCCCACTTCTATTTTCAGCCTATATGGACTTCAGCAGTAACGTGTCTCATTTCTTTACTACCTGCTTTGTCTGGGGGTCATTTGTTGTATTTTTCCTAACTGCCTCCCGTCTCCTGTTTCGAGCTCCTGCGACTGCGGGAGCCCCGGGACCTTCACCAAAGGACCTGTTTGCATTTCTGACTTTCAGGTGAACGGGAGGCATTTGCACGGGTGCTGGGCTTTCTTCTGAGTTGCTTTCCAAATCACGTATTATTCTTTGCATATCTTCACAGACAAGCTTCTAGTCTTTTTAGCTTTACTGAAGCAGCAGAATGAAATCACTTCCTTACAGCATTCACGTAAGTTGCTGCCCAGGAGCTAAGTGGCTGCTTTGTGGCTGGCTAGGTGCCACCACCATCTCTAGGCCTTGTTCAGCTACCCATTGCCCAGTACAGGCCGTGCAAATTCGTGCCACAATAAAATGACAATTTTCTTCTTTTTAGATTTTTATTTTTTTTTTGAGAGAGAGCGAGAGTCTAGGTAGGCAGAGTGGCAGGCAGAGGAAGAGGGAGAAGCAGGCTCTCTGCTGAGCAGGGAGCCGCCGTGGGATTCTATTCCAGGACCCTGGAATCATGACCTGAGCAGAAGGCAGACGTTTAATCAACTGAGCCACCCAAGGGCCCCCAAATGACAAGCTATCTTACCTGCCTTTAGAGTTACTCCTATCACAAAGGAAAATTCAGGACTGCGAGAGTATTGATTCAGAAGTTAGTAACAAGTGCATTTTACTTATTTTTTTTTAGCCTTTTCTTTTAGGTTTACAGGTGCAATTAGGGGCATCTGCAAAGAGCTTTTTCTCTATACAAAACCACAGAGAGCCGACTGATGCTCTTCCTTGGGCCCCGCCAACTGAGTCAATCACATTAACCCAAGCTCTGAGAAATGCTACCATGGTGCAATCCATGAGCAACAACTGTGTCTCTTCCCCACATACAGTCACTCCCAATTATCTGCACAAATGCAGGGGTGCGGTGGTGCAGATAATTCAAAACCACAAACAATCCAAATGCCATTTCTGCTTGGCTTGAGAATACATTATGCAAATTTTGACAGCAAATTTACCTTCTTTATTACATTTTGCTTGGATTTATATTAAAAAATTATTTGCATTCTGTATGAGCATGTGGGGCGGGGGAGGGAAGGGGCGTGGGGGGGGAGGGGAGGAATGGCATTCCTGGAGTTCAAGAGAATCATTAAATCTTGGCAGTGAAAGAAGCCTTAGAAATCATAATGCAACTACTCCTTTTTTTTTTTTTTTTTTTGAGAAAGCAGCCAAGGCCGGGAGCAGTGATGTGACTTAGGTGAGATCCCGAAGCAAACTGGTGGCAGAGGAGGAACGAGAGGCTGCTCTCTGGCTTTTTCGTTTCAAGGGGAAAAACACACAGGATTATGTCAGAAGCCCCACTGAGTGATCCAGCTTTTTTCAGGACAAACCCGAACCCACAAACCATCTTGTTCACCCTTCCGAATGCTGAAAATCCACACTCTTGCTTGGAGGGACAAAACTTCCAGAACAAGGCTGGATTGGGAGGTTCTGCCTCTGTAGGGACGAGACAGTACCTGTTTCCCAGAGGCAGCTAAGAGCCCGGGAGTGCTCCGAGCCTTCTTATCACATGCTGTGGGGATTTGAATTGCTTGGCATTAGCTAAGAGCTCCCAAGGAGAGTCACCTGAGTTCTGTGTGAGTACGGAATTGTGGGGAGGCCACTAATGCTGGAATTAGCGGCTCTGTGCCTTGGGAAGTGTTGGAGGGTGGGTGTGTATCAACACAGTGCTTTGAATCAGGACTCTAGCAGCATATGCCAACCTGATGGGCTGGAACCTGGCCGCTGGTGAGTGAAGTTGACCTTGAAATAACAGCTAAAAAGCAAATACAAAGCAGATAGGCAGGCCTCCCCACTCCGCTAACTTTAGTTACAAAGCATAGCAGTGAGGTTCAAGAAAAGACATTCACAGAGTCAGCCAGCCAGCAAAACATCAACTCAGGTGTCTCTGGAGAGCTGGGTGGCCAGAGGGGACAGTAAAGAAGGACCCTGCATTGCCCCACTCCACAGCAACTTCCAATACGACAGGCAGCTGTGCCAAGGGTCTAGATCAGCTAAAGGCTCTTTGTCGGTTGGAGCCAGCTGGCTGCGGGTCTTCAAGCTTTCCTGTGTAGGCAGGTGTTCTCAGCACCTTGGCCCTCCTGGAGTGATCCAGCGGAAGGTGCTAGAGCACCTGGAGGTGCTCAAAGGCTGACAAGGCATGGGAGGCCAGCTTCAAATGGGAATGGAAGCCAAAGATGGAGGAGAAACTCTTTGCAGGGAAATAGGCAGGGTTTGCTTCGAGCTTCCAGTTGGGCAAGTTTGATCAATCCCCACCACTTGCATGTCCTGCACACCCTTATTTTCTGCCAAGAATGAAGACAAACATTTACGTTTGAACGTAGAGTAATATCTGAAGCCACTTCATGGGTTAAACTCCTCCCTTCTAATCAGAGTTGGATTTTATTCATGTTTATTTTTGGGGGCAAAGCCTTTTTCTCTGCTCATAGCAACTTCTGCTTAGAAGTGCTAGGATTGGGGCGCCTGGGTGGCTCAGTGGGTTAAAGCCTCTGCCTTAGGCTCAGGTCATGATCCCGGCGTTCAGGGATCGAGCCCTGCTTCGGGCTCTCTGCTCAGCAGGGAGCCTGCTTCTTCCTCTCTCTTTGCATGCTTCTCTCTGCCTACTTGTGATCTCTCTGTCAAATAAATAAATAAAATCTTTAAAAAAAAAAAAGAAGTGCTAGGGTTATCAATAATAGCTATTGTATCATTATTATAGCTTGCTAACAATAATACATCATAACCATACAACTTTAGTTTACGGAAAGTTAACATTGATGGAAGAGTTTGTATAGAATTTCCCATTTAATTCCCACAATAGCAATGTAAAACAGATAAGAGCAGTTCATTATCTCCAGGTCTTCCCTGAGATTGTGTAAGGACACAGGACACTGTAAGGCTGGAAGGACACTGTAGGATGGAAACTTGAACCCAGGTCTTGTAATTTTCTTTTGCAAGTTCTTTGGCTCTCCCTCCAAACACCTGGGGGGGGAATGATTCAATGGCTTAGGATAGGGTAAAGTGAGAGCTATGAGCAGAACTGCACTGAACACACCGCTCTCCATTACACCTGCGTTGGGACTGAGAACCTTCAATTACCAGTTCAGGACGTGAAATAAGTTGTTGCCTACAGAGGGTAATTCGAAGATCATAAGAAAGAGTTGGAAATACAAATTCTTAGGTCCTCCCCAGATCCAGTGAATCAGAAATTCTAAAAGTAGGCACAAAAATATGTCTTCCCGGTAGCTCTGATCCTCACTAAATAAATGGATGAGGCTGTGTTTTAGTAAAACTTCATTTAGACTAATCAGAGCTTACTCGGTTAATGACAATAATGCATACCAATGTGAGGATACCTACAGAATAAATTCCTGTAAGCAAAATTGCTTTTTCAAAGATAATGTACCATTTTATGAAAGACTTTAAGAAGTCTTATTTATTTTTATTTTCTGATGACTCACCTCTAGCCTGAGATACCTAGGTTTTCAGTATTACAAAGACACCTAGTAGGTTGTTCCCCCCCTTTTTTTACTGAATTATATTCCTTTTTATCTTTTATCAGCATATATTCTTATATCAGTATATATGTTATATATATTTTTATATCAGTATATATCTTTTATATTGGTATTTATATCAGCATAAATATATACTGGTATATTTATCAGTATACATTCTTTTTTCTATTTTATCAGTTAGCTTTGCTACCTAACAAACTACCCTAAAGCTGAGGGACTTAAAACAGCAACCATTTACTATTGTTCCCGATTCTATAGTTCAGCTGGATGGTTCAGCTCACCTGAGCCAAGCTTGGCTGATCTGAACTGGATTTGCTTATGTGTCTGTGGTTAGCCAATGGGTTAGCTGGAGGCTTACTCATCTAGGATGGCCTCACTCACACCATCTGAAGGTTAACAGGTAATGATGATGGTGACTCCGACATATATCTCTCATGGGAACAAGCCCAGGCTTATTCACGTGGTAGCTGGACAGTGCTCCAAGAGATCTAGTGAAAGGCCACAAGTCTTGAGGCCGTTGTTTGGAACCGGTACAAAGTTACCTCCACCATATTCTATTCATAATGGAATTCACAAGGTCAGCCCAGACTCAAGTGGTGGAGACCTAGATAAGTCCTCTTGATGGAAGGAGTTGCAAAGGCACATTGCAAAGTAATGCGGTTCAGGGAGGAGAATAATTGTGGCTATTTTTGCAATCTACTGCAGAGATGCTTTTAATTTTTATATTTGCTTTCAGAAAGTTCTGAAAAAAAACTGCACTGATCATGAAACTAGCTCAGAGTCCTGGATGACATTTTCAGCTCCTCTATCCCGGCTGATACATCTGGGAAAGAATTATGTTGAACCTTAGGCCTTATGAAACCTTCATTACCTACCCAGTGCTGTGAGGAAAGCCCCAGTGAGGTGGGATTATTTTAGTCTCATCTAATGATCTGTGAAGCTAAAACTATTTTGGAATCATTGTCCATTCCCCTATCTCTCTCTCTTGCTGAGATATAATGTACATGCAGTAAAATTTACCCTTTTTAATGAAGTTCTAAGAGTTTTGACAAATGCATATCATTGTTCAACGCACAGCACAATGAAGACACAGACCTCCATCAATTCAAAATTCCCCTCCCCCATTCCAGCACCTGTAGAGTCAACCTCCGATCTATTTCCTGTCCCTATAGTTTTACCTTTTCCAGAATATCGTAGTGATAGAATCCAATATTATATAATCTTGTGGTTCTGGTTTCTTTCCCTTAGCATAATTCCTTTAAGATTTATCCATTTTGTAGCATAGAGTTTGTTCTTTCATACTGCTGAATAGTACTCTGTCTGTGTTCTTTTAAATTACTCTTCAGGAAATTAACTTGGGCCAAGTTCAGAGGTAGGTTCTATTCATGCAAACATGTTCTTTTCTACTCCAAAGCTTATGGAATTAGTGTAAGAGCAAGAAAGAAGAGGCCAATGCCGGGGAAGAAAAGTCTTTATTTAGACCTTTGACATGTTAGTTACTTTTCATACTTTTCTCCTTCCAATGGTTTCTCTCCTTTGACATTTTTAATAAGTGCTTTTAAAAGCACCTAATATGACCCCATTATTATCTAAAAGTAAATGTTTACTTTCTATCAATTTGTCACAGGCAGGTAATTTTTAAAAATGAAGAAGAGCTGAAAGAACTGAAAGTTACAATCCCAAACCCCACCAATTCCTGGTTCCCCACAGGCCAGTCCTCTCTTTTCAATCCTTTTGTTTCTTCTTTCTGGCTTTTACCTCAATTTCTCTAGGTCATGAGCTCATAATGACGTTTAAGTTACACTTTCTGGTGTTTTCTGTGGACTGTTACATCAGATGAAAATTTAGTTTTCTTATATACTCTTTCCGCTCCCTCTAGACTCGTAGTGTACTCATATCACAGTTGAAGGTTAAACTGACATTCGTATTTACATGACATTATTTTGACTGTACAAACTTTGCCCACTGATGTACCAAATAGTTCACTATGATTGTTTCCTTTTTTGGACTTTTTCCTCTGGTGTTCATGATTGCCTCACATTTTTCATTTCCTGTTCTCTTTGTAAATATTTAACTTTTCATCCAACAACCTCTCAATACAATTTTCCGTGGTGATACATTCATCACATGATCAATCAGTTCCTTCTTTTCCCGGGAACCTTCCATTTTCTTACTCCACTATTGACTTGTTGCTCTCTGGGGTTGCCGCTCTCATTCTAAGAATTCTCTTTATCTTTCTATCTCTCTCTCTCTCTTTTTTTTTTAATCTTTCTATCTCTTATGTTGGATCCCCAGTGACCTGTTTCCCATCTTTTCTTGTGTCTGTTTTAATCCTTTTTGTGGAGTGCATTCTCTAGTAGCTTCCAAAGAATGATTAATGAAAGGTAAAAAATTTAGGTCCTTTTATACCTGAAGATGTCTTGTCTTTACCCTTACAGTTGATAGTTTGGCTGGGTGTGGATAGAACATAATTTTCCTTCAAAATTTTAAAGACATTTCCCCACTATCTTCTAATTTCCAATAATGCTGTTGAGAAATCCAATGCTATTGTGATTCCTGATCTTGTGTATATGATTTTAAAAGAAAACCTCTGATAGGTTTATTCTCTTTATTCCTGATGTATTGAAATTTTACAATGATATTCTTGGATGCTGGTTTTTTTCATTCTTTGTAGTGACATTCTAGAGGCTCTTTCAATCTGGAGATCCATGTCCTACAATTTTCTTGTATTATTTCTTTGATAATTCCCTCCCCATGCCTTCCTTTGCTTTCTCTTTCTGATATGTCCATTAATCAGATGTTGGATCTTTTGTTTTGAGCCTCTAATTTTCTCATTGTTTCTCCTATGATTTATTTCCTTGCCTTTTTTGTTATACTCTCTGAAACATTTCTCAAACTCTTTTTTTCTCTCAATTTATTGGAAAAAAAACATTAAAAAAATTTTTTTGTAATATTTTTAATTTTGAAGAGTTCCTTTTCTCTGATTATTCTTTTTATAGTTCCTTCCCCCCATGGATTTGTTATCTTCATTATTTCTAAGAGTACAAATTATATTTATTTTTTGAAAATAATATTTTGCTGCCTACATTGTCTGTTTCTTTGTCATTCATTTTCCCCATGTGCATGTGTGCGTGCGTGTGTGTGTGTTTTGTATCTTTCATATTGGAGGATTTTCTCAAATGTCAAGAGATCCTTGGTTGTCAGTTCATATTTTAGAAGGAGCTATTAAAGAGCTGATTGGAAATTCCATCTGTAGAGCTGAGCTTGCTGCCTTCGTTGTAAATTAGTGGAGTAGCAAGCTGATTGATTTTTATTGGTGGAATTCATATCTGTATCTCTAGGTGTTTTCTCCGGGACATTCAGTTATTCCAGAGAAGAATTCTACAATTTATTTTACTTTCTTTGGGTAGAGGGTGATGGGGAGAGCGGAAGGCCACAGCAATAAATCTGGTTCCCAGTGTTTTGGCAGCTAAGCATAGCAGAGGAGGTGGGGGTCTCGCTGTTCATTTCACACATAATTTACTTTTTTTAATCTAGTGCTTATTCCCTGCCTTCCACTGGCCTGGTGACCCTGAGTTTGAAGCCACTCTGCTTTAATTCCTACTTGGTCCTGGGAATGAGAGAGATACACATGTGGCTGCTCAGGATGGGGTGAGGGTCTGAGGCATTCTCTTTGATCCTTAGATAGACTTTTAATCAATCTCCCTTATTTTTAGCCACTTCCTCACTCCTGCATTCTGTGGTTTAAGTGTCTTTAAAATCTTATTGTTAACCAACTATACAGGCTTTCTCCATGCTGTCACATCATTTAAACTCCTTCATTTATTTTCATGTATTATAGTTTGAGGTTATAAATATTTCCTAATTTCATAGATTATGGAATTTGTGTTTTTTTTCTCTCATATTCCTTGTCAGTTTTGGGTGATATCTTCAAAGAAAAAGAGACAGGAAAAGACCATACTGCTGTCTTAAAATTGGACATTCTCTAATAGCATGTTTTAATTTTTTAAATTAATTTATTTATTTTCAGAAAAACAGTATTCATTATTTTTTCACCACATCCAGGGCTCCATGCAATCCGTGCCCTCTATAATACCCACCACCTGGTACTCCAACTTCCCACCCCCCCGCCACTTCAAACCCCTCAGATTGTTTTTCAGAGTCCATAGTCTCTCATGATTCACCTCCCCTTCCAATTTACCCCAACTACCTTCTTCTCTCTAACACCCCTTGTCCTCCATGATATTTGTTATGCTCCACAAATAAGTGAAACCATATGATAATTGGCTCTCTCTGCTTGACTTATTTCACTCAGCATAATCTCTTCCAGTCCCATCCATGTTGCTACAAAAGTTGTATCCTTTCTGATGGAGGCATAATACTCCATAGTGTATATGGACCACATCTTCCTTATCCATTCGTCCATTGAAGGGCATCTTGGTTCTTTCCATAGTTTGGCGACCGTGGCCATTGCTGCTATAAACATTGGGGTACAGATGGCCCTTCTTTTCACTACATCTGTATCTTTGGGGTAAATACCCAGGAGTGCAATGGCAGGGTCATAGGGAAGTTCTATTTTTAATTTCTTGAGGAATCTCCACACTGTTCTCCAAAGAGGCTGCACCAACTTGCATTCCCACCAACAGTGTAAGAGGGTTCCTCTTTCTCCACATCCTCTCCAACACATGTTGTTTCCTGTTTTGTTAATTTTGGCCATTATAACTGGTATAAGGTGATATCTCAATGTGGTTTTAATTTGAATCTCCCTGAGGGCTAGTGATGATGAACATTTTTTCATGTGTCTGATAGCCATTTGTATGTCTTCATTGGAGAAGTGTCTGTTCATATTTTCTTCCCATTTTTTGATATGTTTGCCTGTTTCATGTGTGTTGAGTTTGAGGAGTTCATTATAGATCCTGGATATCAACCTTTTGTCTGTACTGTCATTTGCAAATATCTTCTCCCATTCCGTGGGTTGCCTCTTTGTTTTTTTGACTGTTTCCTTTGCTGTGCAGAAGCTTTTGATTTTGATGAAGTCCCAAAAGTTTATTTTCGCTTTTGTTTCCTTTGCCTTTGGAGACATATCTTGAAAGAAGTTGCTGTGGCTTATAGCGAAGAGATTACTGCCTATGTTCTCCTCTAGGAGTCTGATGGATTCCTGTCTCATGTTGAGGTCTTTTATCCATTTTGAGTTGATCTTTGTGTACGGTGTAAGAGAATGGTCGAGTTTCATTCTTCTACATATAGCTGTCCAGTTTTCCCAGCACCATTTATTGAAGAGACTGCATGTTTTAATTTTAATGCAGGTTCTCAAATTATCCTCCATGGAGTTTGTACCAATTTATATATAACAATATAAAAGTGTCTTCCCTATATCATCACCATCTTAATATGTTAACTTAAAAAATTTTTATTTTATTATTTTTTTAGAGAGAGAGAGAGTGAGAGCAAGGAGAGGGGCTGAAGGTGGCGGGGGTGGGTGGTAGGGAGAGAATCTCAAGCAGACTCTGGGAGCTGAGCCTGGTGACCCAGGACTAGATCTCACGACCCTGAGATTGGGACCTGAGCTGAAATCTAGAGTCCGTTGCTTGACTGACTAAGTCACCCAGATGCCCCAATAGGTTAACTTTTTAATCTTAGTCAATCTTTGTGAAAAATGGAGATGACATTATTTTAACTATATCTTTTGTAAAGGGCAATAAGACCTCATTCATTCTAAATATAGTCATTCAGTAAATACACGTCTTTGCATACAGGTGTTTGTAGATAAATTACTACAAATTCCTCTTTGGAAAATATCTCAAAGCATTCACTCTTCTGAAAGTAGATTGTCAGGAGAGTTGTATTTATATACGAGAAATTGCACATGAGTGGGCTTGTTTATATATAATAAAGGGCCTGGTGAAGTGGAATTTGAAGAACTCTGGACCCCATCCCATTATTCCCTAGTTTGCTCTCTGAGAATTTCCTTCAGGGAGCCAAGTAATAGGTGATGAAAGGGGTGGGGACACTTATCCTACATTATGTTTTCTTCTCAGGTTCCTGACTTCTGAGCTCTTAGTTTTTTTACACAGTATGTGTCCTCTAAGCTGTTCAAGGTGGTCTATAATCTCTTTGACAGTCAACATTTCATAAACTGTTCAACAGCTCTGCCATTAGATACCAGCCTAAAGGGACACATTTGGCACAGAAGCAAATCCAAATCTCTGGCCTGCCATCACTGAGAGTTCTAGAAGATGTTTAGCTCAGAGAGACCTGATTAGGAAATTATTTATCCTCATGTTTAAGAAATGTAAAGGGATTGCATTTTCCATTATGTGGTCATTTCTCCTCCACTGGGGTCCTTGCCTATCTGGAAAAATAAAAGACACTATTGGAAGATAAATAAGAGAGAGTTGTCTCATTTTAACAACTTTGTACAACAAATTGTAAAACTAGTTGGCCATTATTTGGAAGAAAACTGTTTCTTTGCTCTTTATTAACATTATTTGGCAATTTTTATACCCAATTTCCAATTCCCAGCTCATATCTGTGGCTAGGTGAGGTAGGTAATCTCAGTTTGAGTAGAGGTTAAGGGAGTAAACAAAGAAGGATTCCTATTTAGTGTGGCATGTTAGCCACACAAACATCCATCCTGGCACCAATCTCTCACTGGTTTTGTTTTTGTTTTTGTTTTTTTGTGGTTTTTTTTTTTTTTTTTGAGCCTTAATGACTATATTGTCTTCCAAGGGTTACTCTCCTCAAAGATTTAAATGGGTCTTTAATGTTCTGAAAAATTTATAAAACAAACAAAAAGGCTGGCTTCATTTAAAGGTGATTTATGGTTCTGAATCCACTTCACTGCATGTTATCACCCTCATAAAAAGGAAAAATGGAAATAGACCTCTTAATTCCTTGATTTTAGAGGAAAAAACAAAACTGCGTTCTTCGCTACACTTCTCTAGGTGAAGTATAGAGAGGGATTTACACCTTATATTTCAGTGAAGTTTCTAAGCATAATTTTTAGCTTACTTAGTGAATGCCTAACACCTGTGTGTCTCCAACGCTGTACCATATTCCTACCTTATTTAAGAGACACCCAGCAATTCCATCAATAAGGTTTTTTTTGTTGTCACTTG
Source organism: Mustela nigripes (assembly GCF_022355385.1). NCBI lineage: Eukaryota > Metazoa > Chordata > Mammalia > Carnivora > Mustelidae > Mustela > Mustela nigripes. The sequence goes on from NC_081560.1 coordinate 19,278,519, forward strand.
ACAAGGGAACAATACGCTGACAGACTAAGCCCACAATAGCTTCTATCAATCAAGCACTTTGGGAAATCAGAAATGACAATGAAACTCACTGCATTAAATAACCCATGGTGCTGGGAATTAATCAGAAATCTGGTGTTGTTGAAAATAAGTGAGTTTTTAATAAATTAGATTTGAGAATTACTTACAAGCTGTGGATTATGGGTCTGTGCAGAGACAGCTTCTGATTCATTGGGAAATCTGCAGGGGGTAACTGCTGCTAAAGTAGACAGGAAAATATGCTCATTCCCTCTGGGAGAAAAGGAAAAGAAGGTTGGTTGCCTGAAGATGTGCCAACGTCTCCTTTCCTGCCCAATCTCACACCAGCCAGGCCAGGTCTTTGCTTGAAACCCCTACGTTCTCTGTGTTGACACTGATATCCAACAAAGAAACATTTTTCTTTCTTAGCACTCTTACGTGAAGCATCTGCTTTTCATATTAGGCTTAAACCACCTGAAGTTTCAGAGTAAAATATTTAACATGTGTGACACTCAATTTCATAATTAAATTAATTGATTTGGTTTGGGAAACATTCAGTTAATGATCCACAATAGGCAGCAGGATCTGGCCCACCATACCTAACAGTTAGATTTAACTCAAGAAAATACAGCATTAGTTATGGAGTCCCTACTATGTGCAAGATCCTATGCTATGTATTAGGAATATAAAATTGCCACTGCTCTCTCAAGGATCTTAGAATATTATGGGAAAGTTGGATCTGAATATAAAGCAAGATGTCCTAAGTGTTCAGTGAGGTTACAAATTCCCGTAGAATGGCAGAGGAGGGACAGGAAATTCTAGGTTGAGTTGTTTGAGAAGACCACAGATATGAGGACATTTGGAGTGGATGCTGGATGACTAATCTGAGCACAACAGATAAGGAAAGTGTTAAGGCATTCGAAGCAAGTGGAACAGTATGACCAAACACTAAGATGGAATCCTGAAAATGCAGGATAAATACAGTTAACAGCCCTATATTATAAACTTGAAACTTGCTAAGAGCATGAATCTTAAGTGTTTTCACTACACACAAACAGAAAAAAAAAAAGAAGGAAAGGAAAGAAAATGGTAAATTTTGGTGGATATGTTAGTTAACGTGATTGTATCTATTATTTCACAACATATCCATATATCAAAACATGAAGGCATACATCTTAAATATATATATAATTTTTTGTCAATTATACCTCAGTAAAGATGGAGGGAAGAAGAAGTGCAGGTTATATTTGAAAATTGTAATTCATTTGTTCACCCAATAGGCATTGAATGCCTACTCTAGCTTAGGTTCTACATAGCTTCTGAAGTGTAAGGTTGAGGAAGGACTATAGAGGAGAGGAGGCAAGGAAAAGTTGAGGAACAGAGATTGAATCATGCAAAATATTTTTATTTTGTTTAATGTTTAATGTTTTTTCATAAATGTTTTTTCATAATGTTTAATGTTTTTTCCATTTTTTTATAATGATTTTTTCATAAATAGGCTCAGGCAAGTGAGCCTATGTTTCTGCCACTTCATTTTTTTCACTTAATATGTCCTGGAATACTCCTATATCCGTACCTGTAAGACCATCTCATTCTTTTTTAAAATTTATATATCTTACATAAAAATGAACTATAATATATCTAACTATTTTCCCACTGGTGAATATTTAGATTGAGGAAAATGATCTTAAATATTTTCTTTTGTTTAAAAGAAACCAGCCCAGGGGTTTCTACTATGTTGTAGAACTTCTTTGAAGGAAGATATATTAGAGCCAAGGCTGGATCTTATCAATCATCAGTCACTCAGTCAATATTTGCAGAGGATTCGATCAGAGTCATGCCAGAAAAAAAGGGAGTGCATTCACAACTAGGTAATTGAGAGTTTAGTCAAGTTTTGCGATGTCCGATAAAGTAATAATGCTTAGTAAAGGCAGGATTTATGAAAGCATATGTAGGGTTTAGGGGAACTAACAAGGAATGATGTTATACTCCACAGTAAAAAGTCAAGAAGCTGTCATCACCTCTAGGCTAGACTGGCAAGGAGCAGGAGAGGTTCCTGGATACTCTACAGAGAGAGGCAGCCAACTTCTCATGACCAGGCAAAGAGGGTTCCACAGGGATGCACATCTTGACCTCATTCTCATCCTGACTGTTGTCTTTCATCTGGGTATTCCAGTGGCCAAACCATTTAGCAGCCAGAGAGCAAGATAATGCAGTCCACAGTCAGCCCCTTGGGCCACAAAGCAGGATGGAGAAGGATGAAGAGAGAATCTGGAGGCGTATCCAGAAAATCTCTAGTAGAAAGACCAGTTAAGAGTTATCAACATTTTTATATTGAAAATCATACTAAGGGGCACCTGGGTGGCACAGATGGTTAAGCACCCAACTCTTGGTTTCTGCTCAGATCATGAAATCAAGCCCTACATTGGGCTTTGTGCTCCACTCAGAGTCCAGTTGAGTTTCTCTGCCCTCTCCCTCTGTCCCTCCCTGCCCAAACAAAAAAATAAGTCTTTTTTTTTTTTAAGTAATGCCAAATGATGAGAAGTTTTCATTGAGAGTTTCAGGATTAGTATTTATTGGGAAGAGGTTAAATATTATTGAGAGTCAGTGAGAGAACTTCTAGGACATTCTACAATATACCTGACAAGTAGGTCTACAAAAACAGAACTCCTAAACCTTTATTCTTGACTTTTTTCTTGAGTTCCAGATTCCTCAGATTTCAACTGATTGTTGGGCATCACTTCTTTTTTCAAATATCTCTGCAGGGAGTCGGATTTTATTTTATGTTATTTTATTTTTTGTTTCAAGTTTTTATTTAAATGCTAGTTAGTTAACATAGAGTGTAATATTGGTTTCAGGAGTAGAATTTAGTGAATTATTACTTACCTACAATACCCACTGTTCATTAAAAGAAGTGCCCTCCTTAATATCCATCACCCATCTAGCCCATCCCCTGCCCACCTCCCTCCAGCAACCCTCAGTTTATTCTCTATAGTTAAGGCTCTCTTGTGGGACACCTCGGTAGCTCTGTTGGTTGAGAGTCCAGCTCTTTATCTTAGGTTGGGTCTTGATCTCAGGGTTGTAAGTTCAAGCCCTGTGTTGGGCTCTGAGCTAGGCATGGAGCCTACTTTTTAAAAAAGAGTCCCTTATGATTTGCCTCCTTCTCTCCCCTGGCTTCCCGTATGTCCCTCTTTTGTTTCTTAAATTCCACATATGAGTGAAGAATATAATAATTGCCTTTCTCTGAGCGACTTATTTCACTTAGCATAATACACTTTAGCTTCATCCATGTCATTGCAAATGGCAAGATTTCATTCTTTTTGATGACTGAATAATATTCCAGTGTATGTGTATACCACATCTTTATCCATTCATCAGTTGATGGACATTGGGGCTTTTCCCATAATTTGGCTATTGTAGATAATGCTGCTATAAACACCAGGGTGCACATGTCTCTTCAAATCAGTATTTTTGTATCCTTTGTGTAAATACCTAGTAGTGCAGTTGCTGGATCATAGGGTAGCTCAATTTTTAACTTTTTGAGATGCCTCCATACTGTTTTCCAGAGTGGCTGCCCCAATTTGCATTCCCACCAAGAGTGCAAGGGGGTTCTCCTTTTTCCACAATCTCACCAACACCTGTTGTTTCCTGTGTGGTTAATTTCAGCCATCCTGACAGGTGTGAGGTAATACCTCATTGAAGTTTTAATTTGTATTTCCCCGATGATGAGTAATGTTGAGCAACTTTTCATGTGTCTGTTAGCCATCGGTATGTCTTCTTTGGAAAATGTCTGTTCATGGCTCCTATCCATTTCTTAATGGACAGGATTATTTGTGTTTTGGATGTTGAGTTTGGTAGGTTCTTTATAGATTTTGGACACTAAAACTTTATCAGATACATCATTCACAAGTATCTTCTCACCAGGCATCATTTCTATGTCAAACTTAATATGCCTCACTTGTGCCTTCTTAGACCTGTCCTTGACCCTGGCTCACCTTGACTACTCTCTCCTTCCCCTATGTCTCTATTTCTATTACCTTATCTTATAAGCTGTCACTCTAGCTTTCTTCCTCCACTACATCATTAGCTTGTTGAACTCAAGACAAGGATATGGCTCTCTTTTACCCTCTGCATGTCCTATGTAGAGCTTGTCTACCTTTATCTTGGGGAGAAATAGGAACTTACTTTTCCAAACCAAACCTGTTCCACAGGGCTCACCCTAATTTGTATCATCTTCATTGTTCCCAAACCATTCAATTTTTTTAGTCATCTCCTCACTGTCTTGTAAGTTATTTGAGGGCAGGGACCACATTTATTTGTGTTGATATGCCTCCTGGTGTCCCACTCATTGTGGAAAGAACTTAACACTCAGTAGGAGACCAATGGCTACTGTTGATGTTTTTGCTTTCACTGTTAATTGTGTCTGGAGTAAACCGTGTCTCAGCTTGGGCACCATCTGAGTTTACCAGACAAACTTCAGTATGAGAACTAAGTTTGGAACTGTAATATTCAAGATGGATTCCTGTTGTGTCAGGGCTCCCCACTGAGAAAATTGCCTTCAGTTCAGCCAGTTTTTAACTGCTCTGTCAGCTGACATGAATATGCAAAGGAAAAAAAAAAAGGCCACTGACAGATCACAGGGTGGCTTGGTGATTAGGCATTAACAGACAATAAAAGTTTGGACAGATCGCGTCTTCAAGTGCCGCAGGTATCACGAAAATGTACTACATCGTTCCGATTTCATTGAAATGGCTGTTAGACAAGACTGAAAAACACTTGATTATAACTATCCCTTTGTGGGTCTTTTCCACATTCATTTGAAAGAAGTATGGCAGCTCGTAAAGAAGAGCAACTTCCTTGCAAGCCAGAGGGCTTAATGAAGAATTAAAGATATTGCAACCTTGTAGCTGAAATAATAGAAAGAAAATTGAATTATTCTTCCCATATTAAATGCATATATTTCTGAGTGTTTCTGCCAAAATGCCTTTGCTAACCCTGTGGAGTGAAATACACTTTGTTTTCACATGGGTGCATTAAACAAAGCTGGAGCTCTTCTACCACTGCTTAGAAGGGAACAAAAAACATCAGGATGAAAAAGCGCGCTCGACGTATGGTTATATCAGCTCGAAATTGTATCACAGCTGCTTCTGGTACCATTAGATGGAACACTGGGCAATTTATAGAAGTCATTTTTAACAATTTGATTGTTGGTATATATCTGCTGAATTGATTGGTTGTGGAGACAGATCTTTATTTTTGTAATAGCAATAACATCCTTTGCAGATTACTGCTCAATTTATTCCTGATGCTAACATTACCCACCAGCATCTATCAATTTATATTGGAAAAATATGTTCTTATTTCTTAATTATCTGTTTAATTGTAGGGAGACTAGAGTCCCGTGATGCCCTGATTTGCCAGCACTGGGGAGCCTGCCAGAGTCAATGAGAGTCTCTCAGTTTGGCTTCTAGAGAGCTCTATGCAACCTCATGGTATTAACAACATTTACCCCTGTGTATAATAAGGAGCTCATGCCCTGAATCACAGCCGGCAGCACAGCCTACCCCAAGTGAAGTCTCTGCAAGCCAGCAAATGGCTTCTCCATTGACCTACTTTCCTGCTGCTCTAGTCTTGCCAGCTCTTGTGTCAGGAATCCTGATGCTGACACCCTCCATGGGGTCTCACTTGGGCTTCTCTGGAGAGTGACTGATGGGAGGGCAGGACTGCCCAAATTTTGTAGCAGCTCCCTGGGATAAATTGTGGGTCTCATTTTTGACCTGTGAGTTCAGATTAGTAAAAATGGAAATTAAATAGATTTTGCTGGTTTCCTCTTCACCTCAGCCACCACTACCACTAAATATAAACATATATCTATGTTATAAATGTGCGTAAGAAAGCAACTACTGTAATTAAGTCATATTTATGTTTGCCTGTTCTTTCATTTTGAGGTTTCCTTTATTTTTCATTATTTTGATTGTAATAGATGTAACATAAAATTTACCATTACAGCCATTTAATAGTATCATTCAGTGGAATTAAATATGCTCGTATTATTCTGCAATCATCACCACATCCATCTCCAAACTTTTTATCTTCAGCAACCAATCCATTTTTCTGTCTATAAATGTCACTACCCTAGGTGCCCTGTATAAGCAGAACCCTACAATATCCACTTTGTGTTTGGTTTCTCTTATTTAGCATAATACCTTCAAGGTTCATCATGTTGTAGAACCTATCAGAATTTATTTCCTTTTTAGGGTCGAATAATATCCTGTTGTATGGCTAGGCCATATTTTGTTTATTTTTTCATATCATCAATGGACATTTGGGTTGTTTCTGCCTTTAGGTTTTTGTGGTTTATTTTTTTATAGTGGTATGATTCGATCTTTCTCTTTATCTTTTGTGTATCTACTAAAGGATTTTTATTTTTCTTTTTTTAAGCTTTTTCTTTGTGGTCATTATGAGGTTTACATAGATCATCTTACAGTTAAAGCATTTCATTTTTTTTTTTTTAAGCATTTCATTTTAAGTTAGTTGTTGTGAATAAGGCTATCATGAACATGGGTATATGCATATTTGGTTGAGTCCCTGCTTTTGATTATTTTGGTCTTTGCTTACTCTTTAGAAGTACTGCTCATGGGGCACCTGGGTGGCTCAGTGGGTTAAGCCTCTGCCTTCGGCTTGGGTCATGATCTCAGGGTCCTGGGATTGAGCCCCACATCGGGCTTTCTGCTTAGCGGGGAGTCTGCTTCCCCCTCTCTCTCTGCCTGCCTCCCTGCTTACTCATGTTCTCTCTCTCTCTGTCAAATAAATAAATAAAATCTTTAAGAAAATAAAATTAAGGGGCGCCTGGGTGGCTCAGTGGGTTAAGCTGCTGCCTTCGGCTCAGGTCATGATCTCAGGGTCCTGGGATCAAGCCCCGAGTCGGGTTCTCTGCTCAGCAGGGAGCCTGCTTCCCCACCCCCTTCTCTCTTTCTCTGCCTGCCTCTCTGCCTACTTGTGATCTCTGTCTGTCAAATAAATAAATAAAATCTTTTAAAAAGAAAAGAAAAGAAAAGAAAATTAAGAAGTAAAAATAAATAAAAGTACTGCTTATTTTCTTCACCATATGACCATATCCCAACCTCATCTCCTTGTGATTCAGAGTTCTTGTCAAAGACTTGCATTGTTGGTACCTGAATTTCCCCTCTTCTCATTCTCTGCCCTCCCTGGCATCCTCTTCTTCAGTGCACAGACTGTGATTTATCTCCCAAACCTCCTTTCCACCCTCAGTCTTCTATGGAAGAGGCAGAAGGCCAGGGCTGGACTCTCAGAAGAGAAATAACTCCCATATCTTCTCACGGATGTCCAATGGCCAGGGTGGATCCCAGTACCAAGCTTCCCACAGCCAGAAGTGGTAATGTCTGATTTCTACCTGGCAGCCTTTGTGAATGCATGAAAATCATCCCTGATTTTGAGACCCTGGCAGAAGATAAAGGCTGAGCATAAGCCCCATGGTCAAAGACCAATAAATGGCTGGAACTGTCATATTGGCCTCCGCAACTTTGAACTCTATCAACACTGTGGCAGGAGGAGGCCATCTTTGTCCCAAGTAGGATCTAAGGTCAAGTAAAGACAGCCCTGTCTCCAATAAGGAGGAAAGGTTGGTTGAGGCCAGCAGCCCTCTCAGGGGTTATAATCACTTTTCTAAATCACTCTGGTGTTTTATTGTTCTTTTCATCATAATCATGATCAATATTTTATATCACTACCATTTCTAGCATGCTTACTATATACAAAGTACATGATAAGAAATTTACTTGAATTTTTTCTCTTCGTGTATTTTTCAACTCACTCTTAACTAGAGGTAGAATACTCTGGAACCAGACTTCGAAGTTCTAGTCCCACTCGCTAATGGCTTGAACCTCTCTATCCCTCGCTTTCCTCACATAAGAAGGGATAATAGCTGTCTGTATCTTGAAGAACTGTCAGGATTGAATAAGATCATCTGTGGAGAGCATTGGAAACTAGCACAGACTCAGTACCTACTTAAGTTGGTTCTTCTTACTTCTCCATCTTAAGGATAAAGAAACTAAGGCAGAACAGGTTAGGAAACTTACATGAGGCCACACATTCTGAATCTGTTGACTCATAATATTTCTCAGCTTTGTAGATGCTCATTCTGTTGTCCATGGAAGAGGAAATACAAAAAGCTGTATTTCAGCCTTTTCTATACATTACAAATATGTACCCACCCCAAGATATATTTTGTGTTAACCAACCTACCTCTACTTTAAGTTGCAAAGAGAAGATAAGACAGAGTTAAATAAAATACCTGCCTCTAATTTTTACTGACCTAAGGCAAGTAGATATCTAAAAGGCTGATATATTGATATCGTCCATGTACAAACACTCAGAGAGCATGAAGATTCCTTATCTCACCCTCTGCTAAATATCTATTCTCAACATTCCCAGCCACTGGAAAGCAAACTATTAATCCTTCCTCCTATCTCACCACCCTCATCACTCTCCACAAATTGTTACATCAGAGATAGTGAGTGGAGATGGCAATTCACAGAGCAGGAAATGATCTCCACAGGTATTCCTTCTGCAGAAACCTGCCCATTCCCGAAGAGGAAGGACCAGATGAGTCCTTCTCAAGTGCATTTCAAAGTCATCATGGCAAAACTCTTAAAATCTGGATCATTTCAACATAACCTTTAATAGACTTAGCATTGAATTTTCTTGGACTTGACTCACATCAGAAGCAGTTGGGACTTTATTCTCCCTCTCATCAAACCTTCATGCTGTGGTCGATACGGATTGGTTATTTGCAAGTGGGCATGGCCCCTCTGACTACAGGAAGGCAACAGGACACAAGTGTGAATGCAGATAGTTTTTTTATTTTGTTTTAAGATTTATTTATTTATTTATATATTTGAGAGAGAGAGAAAGATAGAGAGGCAGGAAGGGGCAGAGGGCAAGGGAGAGAGAGTCTCAAGCAGATTATATGCTGAGTGCAGAGCCCATCCGGGGACTTGATCTCTTGAAGATCTCTTCATGTCTGAATGCAGACAGTTGTTTTTTGTTTTTGTTTGTTTGTTTGTTTGTTTGTTTTGTTTTTTAAGATTTATTTATTTGAGAGAGAGAGAGTGGTAGGGAAGGTCAGAAGGCGTGAGAGAGAGAGAAAGAGAGAAAGAGAGTCTCAAGCAGACTCCATGCTGAGCACAGAACCCATTGCTAGGCTCTATCTCATGACCCTAAGATCATGACCTGACCCAAAACCAAAAGTTGGAGGTTTAACTGACTATGCTACTCAGGTGCCCTTGAATGCACACAGCTTTAAATTGAAATATCATTCTGCCTCAGTTGTGATGGGTCCCTGGACATAGATGTGAACTCATCTTTGAAAGGTGATACCAGGTAATGCAGACATGGTGGAATATAGGTGAACTCTTCAGAGTTGGTTAACAAAAGATTGGTGGGCACATGTCTAGATTTTATGGAAGTTTTCTTGCAGAAGACAAGGTGTTAGACTAGAAAGTGAAGTGTAAAGTTTCTTTCAACGTTCACATTTTCTGATTCTAAAGGCTAGAGATGGAGAGTGTGTACTGGGGAAAAGACTATGTCTAGGTCCAGGGTTGATACACATTTTCTGTAAAGGGACATGTAGTTAGGTTTGGAAACTATGCGGTCTCTGTCACAAGCTCTGCCATTATACCAGGAAAGGAGCCAGAGACAAGATATAAATGAATAGTCATGGCTGTGTTCCAATAAAACTCTATTTACAAAAAGAGGATGTAGGCTGATTCAGTCTATGGGTGCAAGTTGGTCAGCCCCTGTACTAGGTTCTATGCTAGGCACTTTTATACATTATCTCAAGTGCTTAGACTTGAATGTAAGTCCTTAGACTTGAATGTAAGATATAGTCCAGTTATGCTAACCTAGTTACGTTACATGAACAAAGGTAAAGAGATTTTTCGCATGCATCAAGTGAGGAAGAGTAAATAAGGCTGGCCCCAGACTTCCACAAGAGTATCCAACACTAAAAGAAAATAAAGGAGGAATATCATCAGAGTTCTAAAAGAAAGAAATTGTGACTTGTGAACATTTCATGTATGTAAAAAAACCATACCAGACTCTCTCACATACAAAATAACTAAAAAAAAAAATACAGACCCATGAGCATTTCTGAAAAAGCTGCAGATAACAAAATTCCACATTGAGGTAAATCAAAATAAAGAACCTAAGAATGGACAGTCCGTGATCAAAGTACTGGTAGAAAGCATTAAATACCTTTGAATAAGAGAGTCAAAGCCAGATTCCAAGGAACTCGGGTATATTACATGTACAGAAATTAAAATGAAAACTACATATGTAGACAATATAAAAACAATACAGCAAACACAGATCAGAGCTGGGCGAAGGGAGCTGGGAGGAACTGAGAGAGTACTGATGTCTAACAGAGAAATACGTGATGACTCTACCTGCCTAATAGTTTTCATATTCTCAGCTTTGAAGGGGTCTTTTAGAAAATTGTTTCTGTGGCAGGTGAAGGAAATAGTTATTTGAAGGTCAACAAACAGTTCCTCTGTTTCATGTCCATTTAAACAAAGCAAAATTAAATTTACTTCTTTTAACTTAAAGTAACCTCTATAATGTGAGCTCATTTAAAAAAATGTATTTACATCTATTTCTAGGTCCGAGTTTGCATTTTAAAAAGATATCTTGGGTAACCCCCCCCCCCAAAAAAAAAGGTTTTGGTTGTATTATCCTAAATAAAGAATAGAAATTTGGGCTGGAGGAGTTTGAGCTGTTTCTAAATTTCTGGGTTTTTTTTCTTACATTTCCATTAATTGAATTTACATCCTGATCAAGTAAAATATTTTTTTAATAAAATGATGAAGTGGTTTTCATAAAGAAAAGAATGAAAAAGAAAAAAGAATCAAACATGTTAGCAGGAGTTAACTTTTGGTGAGGATACAAAAAAATGACTATTTCATTTTGTTCATTTATATATTAAAACAATCAAAGAAACCAACATGAATTTGTAAAAATGTAAGATATGTTGTCCAAAAAGCCATAGAAAGAGCATTTTCTAGGAAAGAATAGTCAACAGTGCCTAGTTCTAAAGAGAAGTTAAATAAGATCAAGACAAATATTACCAATAGGAAAGTCACAGTTGACCTTAATGAAACCAATTTCAAGGGAATGATAGAAGCAGAAGCCAGAGAAGTAAGTGAATGTGGAGGGAGTAGGAAGTGAAGAAGCGGAGAGTCTGAGTTCAGGTAACTCTTTCCAAAACTCATTCTTCCTCAGAAACACCTCTTAGGATAGATATTTCCTCCATTCATATAGGGAAATTTAGGTTTATTGTCCTTAACCAAGGTCACAAGGTCTGTCTGATTCTAGGCCTATTCTCTTTCACAGTACCATGATCTGTGTAAAGTTGTGCTTGAAAGGTTTGTTTGGATGATAAGACTGTCCTGGCCATATCGAATTGGACTAGAGTGGACACCCAGTGGACAGTACCAATTGGACTTGAGTAGACCAAACATGAACCTAAACCTCCTGGGAATTTTTATTAGAGCTACAAGATACAGTACTTCTTTTTTTTTTTAAGCCTTTGAACTGAGGACAATTAAAATGGGTCAAGGTAACCATATTTGTCCTTGTGCACATAAAGAGGCAGAGAAAGCTGATTAAGAGACACAGCTAAATGGAAGAAGGCAGAGGTGGAGATGGGGGTGGGGAGAGGTCATGCAGGGAAAGGCAAAGTGCAAGGCCATGTGGTTCTAGAAAGGGAAAGGGACAGAGTGAAGTAAAGAGAAGCTGCTTTGACTCATCTGGCTTTTCAGTGTTGGTTCTGCAAAGTCCAGCTGCACTTTTTAAATTGAGCTTGTTATTTCTGTTCCTCATAACCCACTAGTCTTGACTAGGGCAGGAAGGTAAGAATTTAGTCACGTCCGAGGAAGACTGATGGAAGGGTGGGAGCTGAAGGTTGACTTGACATCTCCATGGCATTGGGCCTGCTACTTACCAATGGATTGTTGGGTGGACTGCTTATCTATCAGAGTCTTCCAATTCTACTGAATAAAAAGAAGCCTCCTGAGAAATAATAGCCCTGACCTCTCTTCCCAGATACTTTCCTCTTTCTCTGACTGGACCAAGAGAAGCTTTTACAGAAGAATATAACTGAAACCATCTATAACCCAAAGGCAGGTTATGAGCTGTTGAAGCCTCCCTTAGTTGCACTGAATCCTCCTTTCTTGAGAGGAACTGGGAGGATCCCAGCCTGCTGTGGAATGCTTGAACCGTACTTCAGTGCTTCTCAGTCTTTGAGGGCTGGGGTGTTCCCAAATACCCTTACGGATCCTTAGTGGGGTTTGGAGAACATAAAGTTTCCCATAATTACTAAGTCCCATTCCTTCAGGCAGCAGCTGGAGGAGGAGACCACTTATTCCTTTCATTTCTAAGGAAGAGTTCACTTCCTTTATAGTGAAGAATTGGCCTTAGAGGGACTCACAATATTCATTCACTCATTGTTCATCATCATCATTCTCCTGCCAAATCTCATATATGTAATCAATCAGTAAATGGGTGATGATAATAAGATCTTAAGTTTAAATGACTGTAAGTCATTTGGTATTATTCTGATTTAAGGTGATAGCTGTTAAGCCAGCCGTGGGCTTCATAAATTGCTCCACGGGGGTCTACCAGCATCAGTACTTGAAGGTGAACTCCTCACAAGCCATGACTTTTCCACAGGGGATTGGAGGCACCATCTTCTTTCCAAATGTTTGGAATAGCTTCATTCGTCAGCTCGTTTCTCCTAAGGGCCCAATAGTTGAGGAGTTTTTCAGTGGAGAATGGATAATTCAATGTAGCAGATAAACTTGGGCTCTCAGATGCAGTGTGACGTAGATGTTCTTCCTTAATGCATTTTACACCCTCAGCTATCACGTGCTTCGCATGAGATCATGTCCTCTGAGTAAAGAGCATCTTGTGTCCACGCTGACATGTGTGACTTGGCTGATACTGACTTCAAGGCTGCAATGTGTTACAAGGTGCCTGATGCCACCCCAAGTTGTATCCCCCCGCCCATCATGGCTTAGGTTGACAGGATGCAACATAACAGGTTGTAGCAATGCTGGGGCATGTAGAAAGCAGCGTTACGTGTTCTGCCTGCAAAGCAGGGTGTTCTCAGCGGGAGCAAGCACATCACAACAGAAAGCCCTGCTCTCACCCCATCCTGCATCTGTCTGCAGACTGCGGAAAGCTGGCTCGCTGAGGCTCTCACCACCTTAGAAACTACTGTTCATATCTAAGTGCGTTTTACCCAATTCTCTCAGCAATTGCTTTCAAAGAATCAGCCTGAAGCCAACCTAAAGCCACCTCGGGGGAGATAGGAACCTGGAATTGCAGGTCTGCGGTTAGAAATTAGGCATGTGTGAAATCTCGTCATTTGCCTTGACTTTTGAAGGCTGTCATATAGCTGCTGCATGTGTTTGCCAGATCTACATTTCACTCTGAATATGATCCAGTCGGTGGTACCAAAGAGTCTACACAAGACCACCGTTAGCCTAGAAGTCACCTTTTTGTAAATTAGACAAAGGCACAGCTTTTTCTATGGGGTGTCTGCAAGACTGTTCGTTCTGACAATAGCTGCTTTCTCTCCAGACCACAGCCCCTCCCCCCTTACTCTTAGCCACCTGAAGGGGTCTCTAACCCGTCTCCTCCTTGGTCAGGTTACCTTCGTTTCTTGCTCACTGGCGTTGCCTATGCCTAACTCCCTGCAGAGCCCACTTCAGAGAAAACTTACACGAAGGGGATGTTTAAAATTCCAAGCTGCTCTAGAACATCCGCTTGCTGATGCAGGACCAAAGCACATCAATAAAATCCAACAACAGTGAAGACAATGTTGTGGTTTCTCACCGAATACGAGATGCTGAGTCATCATTATTAAATGAGGTGTTGGTCTTTATACATAACAGCTTTCCTAATCATAAAAGTGGTGTTTACGAAAGAAAAATTGAAGTGCACAGAAAGTATAAAGTAAAAAATCAAAATCACCTATAATCCTACCATTTTGACATTATACTACCAATGTTTTGGTATATTTTCTTCCAATTTTTGTTATAGGTATACTCATCCATTTAAAAAGCCTCTTGGGATTATGTATATGATATATACTACCAGGTACAATGTATTACACATAATAATTACATGATATAATATTACATTATTGCAAATATATAACATATATAACATTATTCCATATAAATATAGTATATATAATTTTGTGCCCTTCCTTTTTCCCACTTATTATAATATTACTAACATTTCCCCATGATTTATTTTGGATAACTTACTAGCATGGGAATTACTAAGTCAGAGGGGCATTTGTAAATCACGCAATGTATATGTTCGGTCACATCACGAGGATGTTATCTGGGTGTGAAATCTTAGCAAGAACACAGGCCAAGGAAGAACAGTCCATCATCTTTCCCTGAGAGGGACCCAGGTTCATTACAGGAACTCATCTACAGGAGCTGGAGGCTGAGGGTGCTCCTTCTACTTCATTCACCAAGTCACTGGAACAATATATATGTCCACCCCCATGCCTCACTTTTTACCTCTATAAAAGGAATTTAGAAATTGCCTTCAGGATTCCTGAGGTCTTCTTGGGAGGATCACAAGACAGCCAGGCTGGGTTCCCAGACTTCCCGACACATACTGCTCACCGTTCCTGGCTCTTCTCAGAAGTATGTTTTTTGCATATGTTTGGTTCTTCTGGAGACCGGGGAAGGGGTTCTCTGGTGAGTAGAGGGTTGGGAACAGAAGTGAAAGATGACAGAGGAAAATGTTACCGAAGCCTCATGCTCGGCTCCATTTGCTAGGTTCTTCCTTAATTCCCAAAGATTTTTCTCAGGAGACATTGGGAATAAAATGTAACTTAGTCCTTGAAACCTGTCCAATGCAGTAGCCACCAGCCACACACTGGCTATTTAAATTTAAATGAATTAAGGGGTGCCTGGGTGACTTGGTCTGTTAAGCATCTGCCTTTGTCTCAGGTCATGATCCCAGGGTCTTGGGATCAAGTCCTGCATCGGGGACTTGGAGGGGAGTCTTCTTCTTCCTCTCCCTCTGCCTGCTGCTGCTTCTGCTTGTTCTGTCTGTCAAATGAATAAATACAAATCTTTTAAAAATTTTTAAATGAATTAAATAGAACATAACTAAAAATTTTGTTCCTCCATCTCACTAGTCACATTTGGAGTGCTTAGTAGCAACATGTGTCTATACAGATTATTCCCATGATCTCAGAAATGTCTGTGGATAGTGCTGCTCTAAACCATTCCTAGCTAGAGTAGAGTAAGTGCATACCCCTGGGATTCTAGAGCCTTCACCAGAGCTTCATCAGGGAAGAGATTTCTCTGAAGACTCTTGTTTTCTTTGAAAAGCTCATGTGAATTTTTCCTTTCTAAAATATAAGGCATACATATTTGCTTTAATGTAAAAACATGATTTTATATACTGAGCACTGTATAAAAAGGACAAACCAAAAAGGTGCCAGATTTTCCTTGTGCTTTTTCACATCATGGTTGGAGGAACAAGCCCGTGGGGCATGGAGGGTATTGCTTTCTGCTGCCTGTCACCAAGGCAAACCTCTCACAGAATTTTTCCCCACACACCCAGGGAGAGACACATGTGGTCCCTGAGCAACAGCACTTACCGAACACCTACTGTGTTGGGTGTCATGGCAGGCAATGGAAATATAAAGCAGATAGTCATGAATTTCTAGAATCCTAAGATTAGAATCAGCCTTCAACCTTCAAAGCATATACAATCCACACAAAAGCTTCAGTGGCTTCAGTTATAATCTGTGGTCTGATCCTCCCTTCAGTGCACGAGACTGGGATTATCTGTTGATGAGTTTGGCCTGTCTTTTTTTCCCCCCTGAAGGAGTGCTTTCATTTAGCGAAGGCTGCTTAATGGTTTTCAACAAGGAAGATGTCCACAATGAGATGGAGAAAAATGGAGATTTGTACAGTGCATGGAGCAGGGTTGGGTTGAGATTTATGGTCTGTTTGCTATTCTCAAGGCTTCCAGGGAATTAGATCAAATGTCTGGGTTGTTTCCTGCTCTAGAACCTAAAATGTCAAAATGTGTGCTCATTTCAGTTCCTCATTCTGTAGCTGAGGCTTTATTTCTTCCCTGGGCACAGGAGAGATGGAAACAGCGAATCCCTATCCTATGGATAGATCTCTATCCATAATGTTGAAAATGTTGAAACCTCTATTAATGTCTTCTGCAGATTTACGGCCCAGACTAAATCTCTGCTCTTCTCACCTTCCCCATAGGTACTGTTTTCCAACTCAATCACTCTAGTTTGTTTCTGGAACGTCTCCAACTTCTCCATGCCTATTCTAAAGTAAATGGGATGACAAAATAAGGTCTTAACCAGTGCTCCAGGGTTGGATTCTATCAAAACCGCACCAAGACCAATTTCAATTCCAATTTCTCCTGGCCCATTGGTTTTTCTCTAACCTGGGGCCTAACACCTGTTGTGTGTATGTTTGTGTGTATGTTCTTTTGTTTTGTTTTGTTTTGTTTTGGTTAACCCAGATCAGACCTCACTGTTCAGATTCTCTCAACATGCAACTGTTGCAGATGTATCATATATCGGAGTTGTTGTTGCAAATATTTGTTTCAATTAATTAGCAACAGCCTTATGATGAAGCCTGCCTGCATTTTTCTATTGTAACCATGTGGTAGCTCTAGCCCCCGGGCCACGCAGAGCCCAGCAACAATCCCTAACGATCCTCTTAATTACACAGTTGGGGTAGCCATTCTGTCTAAAAAATCTGCTTTGTAATTACAAAATCACCAGCCCAGCCAGGCGTGTTGACCCATCAATCGCTTGCATTCCACTGTGTCCTTAAAATGTGTGCTGTCTTCTCTCCAAATCACGGGGAAGCTTCAGAAACTGGGGGGCGCAGAGTGCAGCTGCTCCTATAATAAGTGTCTCTGCCCCAGGGTTCCTCCACGGCTGGGCTTCTTCCTTTACCTCCTGCCATCTTTTCCTCCACCAACGCCTCAAATCCACGAAGGAATTCATTTCTTCTTTCAAATCCATCTGCAAAAAGCTAGTTGCCATCATTTAGCACAAGCCTGAAAAAGCTCACGTTGGCCCCCTAGGTTGACTGGCTTGGTTCCTTGGATGCAAAAGATGTTGTGGAAATTGCTACTCAACTGGCTCCCATTTACAAACCAGGCTTGAATCGTCAGCTCCCAGATCAGTATGTGTCCCTCTGTTATTGTGTGTATTGCATTGAATTGTGATGACCTGTGGACATGCGAGTTTCCTTCATGTAAAAGGAGCTCTGAGATGCTAGTATCCAGCACAGTGACTGGCCCATAGCGTGGGCTTGGTGCATCTTTGTAGTTAAGTGTTGGTAATGAAAAAGCTGGCAAGTTCTTAAATTCTCTGCTGTGTCACATCTTTTCATTTTGAAGGCTCCCACTGGTAAATTCATCCTGACTGCAGTAAACATGAGGAAATTTTGGGACCTGGGTAATATAGGTGCATCTTGGGTGGCTGGTTAGTGGGGTTCCTTTCTGACATCCAAGGAACCAAGGAAATACTGTTTGGCTGTGTCATAAGAATTCCTAGTGTTCTGGGTATTCTCCACACGCTCTTCCCTTATTTCACCCAGGCAATCATAGCCTGCCCTTAGACTGTGGAAATATCAGAGCTCCAGTTATCCTCTGGGAACCAGTGGCACCTAGAGGATCTGTGTCCCGGTCACCACCTCTCCTTATGGAAACCCTGCCTTCTGGAGCAGTGCAAACTGGCTAGATGCTTGTGCTCATGTTGTGAGTGACATGATTTGAAAGAAAAGGGAAGTTTTGGAACAACAGGAATGCTCCCTTCCTTGCTGGTGGGAATACAAAAGGGTACAGTCACTCTAGAAGACAGTTGGGCAGTTTCCTGCAAAGCTAAACAGTCTTTCCATATGATCCAGGAATCATGCTCCTAGGTATTTGTCGAATTAATTGAAAAGTTATGTTCATGAAAACCTACACAGAAACGTTTATAGCACATTTTTTTAAGAAAAATTATTTTTAAGTAATCTTTTTTATTTTTTTAAGATTTTTTTATTTATTAATTTGACAGACCGAGATCACAAGTAGGCAGAGAAGCAGGCAGAGGGAGAGGAAGGGAAACAGGCTCCCTGCCAACCAGAGACCCTGATGCTGGGCTCCATCCCAGGACCTTGGGATCATGACCTGAGCTGAAGGCAGAGGCTTTAACCCACTGAGCCACCCAGGTGCCCCAATTTTTAAGTAATCTTTACACCCAACATGGGGCTCCAACTTACAACCCTGAGATCAAGGGGTTGCATGCTCTACCAACTCAACCAACCAGGCACCCCTGTTTATGACAATTTTATTCGTTATCACTAGATGTTGAAAGGAACGGAAATGTCCTTCAATAGGTGGATGGATAAACAAACTGTGGTCCACCGCTACCGTGGTATATTATTTGGTGATAAAAAGAAATCAGCGATTAAGCCGCAGAAATACATGAAGAAACTTGAAAGCTCCTTAGTGAAAGATGCCAATCTAAAAGGCCCCATATGATATGATTTCAATCATATGACATTCTGGAAAAGGCGAAACTATGTAGCCAGTAAAATGATCCATGGTTTCTAGGGCTTCACTTGGAGGAGGAGAGGGGTGAATGGAGGAAGGACAGGGGATTTTTTTGTAAGGCTGGGACATTATTCTGCATGATACTGTAACAGATACATGACATTACACGCTTCTCAAGACCCAAAGAACTTTACAACACAAGGAGTAAATCTTAATGTATGTAAACTTAAAAAATTATTTAGGGGGTTGAACGGTTCCAGGAAGGAATGCAGACGGTGATAAGACAATCTAAATAAATGTATGAAACATTCTCCCTGAAGGGGACAGGGGAGAAGACGCTGACTTAAGTAATTCTGGAAAGCAGTCGAATCTGTAAGACTGAAGATGAAAGACACGGCACACCAGCACTGTGCTTAGCAAGTTGTTATCCCCAGGGTTGTAGGCTAACAGTTCTGATACTGCTACTTGTATATATTGGAAATGAACATTCACGTGTACTAGAATTAGGTAAATGAATGGCAAATGGTACAA
The DNA here is from genome assembly GCF_022355385.1 of Mustela nigripes. Classification (NCBI taxonomy): domain Eukaryota; kingdom Metazoa; phylum Chordata; class Mammalia; order Carnivora; family Mustelidae; genus Mustela; species Mustela nigripes. The sequence goes on from NC_081560.1 coordinate 19,297,701, forward strand.
ATGAGGTTTCTCACTGATGGGTGGAAATTTACAGATCAACTAGGGGAGAAATCTAGAATGATCCATGTGGTAATGGATCAGGGTTGGAGACATCAGTATGAATTCATAGCCTAGTATAGATATAGAAGCCTACATATGGAAATGTATACTTTTGTATTTGTGCATGTGTGCATACATGGGCATATGTAGTATATGTGTACACACATGTATATACACACATGCATACATGTATGTGTACACACACACATATTTTTGTTCTGTTAGCTGAGAGAGTCTAAGAGAAACAACATCCCAGTAGCAACAAGCACACTTAACACCCAGACTTTGGTTTCTAACATCACTCTTTAATGAAAGGAACCAGGGCCCCTTGAAGAAATGGCAGATTTTAGAACTAGGACTAATGTGACAAAATAAGAAATACATATTTGGTCTCTCTTTCCAATTCCAGGCAGAGAACTAAAATCCCTGGAACTTCCTGAGTGATGGAGTAAGAGGCACAACTTCTGTTCTTCACAATAAGCCCCTTTAAACTGTACCCAAGTTTCTGCTAATGAAGCGACTCTTGGAGGATGGGAAGCTGGTTGCCAGAGGAACCAATCATGTGGTTAGAGAGTTGGAACTTTCAGCCCTACCTCTACTTTCAGAGAAGGGAATAGGGCAAGAGATTGAATTAATCACCAGTGGCAGCGGTGTAATCAGTTATGCTTATGTAAAGGAATCTTTATAAAAACCCTGAACAAGGCGTTCAGAGAGAGTCTGGGTTGTTGAACATATCCAAAGTACTAAGGGGACAACATGCCCTGAGAAGGCACGGAAGCTCCACACACCTTCCTTCCTTGCCCTATGCATGTCTTCTATTTGGATGTTCCTGAGTTGTATCCTTTATAATAAACCGGTACTAGCAAAGTGCTTTTCTGAATTCTGTGAGCCATTATAGCAGATTACTGAACCTGAGGAAGGAGTTGTGGGACCCTTCAATTTGTAGCCTAGTCAGATAGACATGTGGATGACCTGGAGACCCATTGCTCATGATTTGGCAACTGAAGTCAGGGCAGTCTTGTGGGACTGAACCCTTAAGTGGTAGGGTCTGTGCTAACTACAGGTAGTTAGTGTTACAATTGCTTAATATAAGGCAGAACTGCACGCATTTGGTATCAGGAGTGTTACGGGGGTAGAGGACATAATTTTTCTTTTAGCAAAAAATACACAGAATAAGCCTCAAGCACCTTATAGGGCCAGAAATTAAGAAAGCTCACACACAAAAATGAAAGCAGAACAAGCTGATGGGGATGCATCCGTGGAGTCCAAGAGCCAACTGAAAAGTTCCCAACGGCCAAAGCTGGGACTATTAGAACACCACGATAGATAAAGCAGTGCTGAATTATAACCTAAAGCAGAAAAGAAATATCCGTGAGTCCACACTGACATAAAGAATGATTGAATAAAATGATAAATGGTGGAGAAAAGAGAAGTCTGCCATGCAGAAAAATTCCAAATAATTTATGTAGATACTCCACCTTCAAGGAGGGGAAGTGTCATTCTGCGATCCTTAAGTGTCAAACGTAGTGACTTCCTTCTAGAGTACACTATGGAGAGGGGGAAAAAATTACTGTGTGGTGCAGAAAGCTAACAAACACTTCCTCAGCCTGGTGATCAAGGTCAGCATCAATAGTCATAAATCATGTTGAAAGTATGTACCCTTGATATGACATGATAAAAACGGTACTTTACCCCTGTGGTTTTCCTTCCAGTAATCCATAACCCCGTCTTATCATGAGAAAAGCATCAGACAAGTTCCAATAGAGTGGCATCCTGTAAAATACCTGACCACTACTCCTCAAAACTGTCAAGGACATAAAAAACAAAGAAAGTCTGAGAGGCTGTCAGCACTAAAATGAACCAAAGGAAATGTAGTGATTGAATGTAATATGGGATTGGGTGGTTGGGAGGACTTTAAGAAAAAACTAAGGAGATCTGAAAAAAAAAAACCTATCAAGTTTAGTTAATAGTAATGCATCAATACTGGCTCATTAACCATGATAGATGTGCTATACTAATTTAAGATGTTAATAACAGGGGAACCTGGATGCAAGGTATATGGAAAGGCTTTGTATTATCTTTTAGATTTTTCTAGAACTCCAAAACTGTCCTAAAATATGGATTATTTTTTTTAGATTTTTATTTATTTATTTGACAGACAGAGATCACAAGTAGGCAGAGAGGCAGGCAGAGAGAGAGGAGGAAGCAGACTTCCCGTGGAACAGAGAGCCCGGTGTGGGGCTCGATCCCAGGACCCTGGGATCATGACCTAAGCCGAAGGCAGAGGCTTTAACCGACTGAGCCATCCAGGTGCCCCTAAAACATAGATTATTTTAAAAGAGGGGACAAGCTCTGTGGTCATCAGGGCTTCCATCCTGGTCCCCTTCTCTCCTGACTCTGCATTCTGGGGTACTGTAGCTCTCCTGGTTTGTCCTCGCTTACCTTGGCCAGTATGGCAAGGGCAATGCTGGCTATACCCGCCCTGCGCTCCCTCCTTACCCTTTCTCTGTGCCCCTAGAAGTTGCCCACTATGAATTGTACCAACTGGACTCCCTTCCCTCTGACTTCTGCTAGGTTCTGCAAAAGGAAGGCACGGGCAGGAGTTCAGAAAGTAGAAGGAGAGAGAAGCTGGGGAATGTATTCCCCTGGTGTCCCTCCTGCTTGGCTGTGAGCTGGTGGTGACTGTGTTGTATTCTATGAGCTAGAGCTCTGTCTGGGAGCTCTGTCCAGAGCCCTGTGTGTTTCCCTAGCCACTCCCTCCTCTTGTACCTTCAGATCTGGTCTAGTTATAGGTGCTGCTGCTTCCTAGAGATTTTACCATTACTCATTGGTTTCTTTGAACCCTGCCCACAGCTTGTAAGTAGCCCCTTGATTAAACTCATCTGTATTTTTCCCCCACTTGAATGTGCCACCCGGATCCTGCCCCAAGCCTACTGACACTCCGGGCTTCAAGGCCCTGATTATCACCAATGCTCCCCTGTGTGCTGGACCCACCCCCTGGCTCTCCTCACCCCGCCAGCAGTAACTCACAGGCTTCTCTAAGAAAACAAGAAAAGCTTGTCCCCCACTGGTGCTTGGAAGCCTGAGCCTCAGAGTCTGCTAACCCGGTAGAAGCAGGAGGATAAGACATTCGGTCAACATCATATCTCTATGGAAACTCGTGGTGAGGCACCCTCTTCTACTTAGTAAGGGTCTTCATTTGAAAATTGGGCATGTTAGGGGTGCCCAGGTGCCTCGGTCGCTAAGTGTCTGCCTTCGGCTCAGGTCATGATCCCCGGATCCCGGGATCAAGTCTTGCACCAGGCTCCCTGCTTCTCCCTCTCCCACTCCCCTGCCTGTGTTCCCTCTCTCACTGTGTCTCTCTTTGTCAAATAAATAAATAAATAAAATCTTTAAAAAAAAAAAAAAAAAAGAAAGAAAAATGGGGATGTTGCCCCAGGCATACCTTATCTCTTACTGTAAGAACTGCCAGTGACAATGCAAGTGAAGTCATTAATAAAACTAAAGAAACATGTAATAACATTTTTGTAATATTTTCTCCTCATTATAAAAGTAATATAAGTTCTAGGGTGTTAAATTTTTTATAAGCATGTATTCATACATTAATATTATAATTAAGAGACTATAAAAAGATAGACATAAAATAAATGCTTATGATTAAACATTTGAAAAATATTTTAAAAGTTTAAAGGAAGCAATAAAAATGACCCGCAAGGTTGGGACAACAAAATGGCGTGTTGAGAGAACATGAGACTTCACGGTTAAAATCCTGGCACCATCCTTTTTAGCTGTAACCTTGTAGAAGGCACAGAGCTCCTCTGAGTCTCATTTGTCACAGCTGTAAAAGAAGGGACACTAATACTTCCCTAAGAGTATTGTGGCAAGCATTAGCGATAATATAAGCATGGCCTTTCATACAGCGCCTCACGCAGAGTTTGTCTGAGGAGAGACGGAGCTGGGCTTGACTCTCCGCCAGTCCCAAGCTGTTTGACCCCGAGAAAGTTAACTAACCTCTCCTGGTCTGTAAAACAGGGAGACAGAAATGATTACTCCTTCTCGAACAGGGTAATTCATGACAGAAGAGCTTCTCAGGACAGCCAAGAGCCCGCAGGGAGGGTCTTATGTTTCCACCTCTCTCTTTGTCTTCTACCTGCTCCTCATCTTTATGCCTTCACCATCATCAGCCACCACCGCCATCATCAGGGAGGAGGGGAGCAAACTGGGCCACGTGGGCGCCATCCCCAGAATGCGCCTTCGGAAATGGATTTTCGTTCAAGCCTGTTGACAAGGCAGTCCTGGTAACGTGGGAGGTCATTGGTCATGGGCTTGGGGAAGGGCTGCTTCCTAGGGGATGGGGGCTGGGGCCTTTCCCACCCATGCATTCCTACGCTGACCAAACCCAACAAGAACAAGCAGTAGCAATAACCTGACATTGGAGAAGAAAAAAAAATAAGGAAAGTGGTGAGACAGAGGGAGGGAGGAGCTGGGGATGGGGAACCCAAAGGAGTGAGAGAGGGCGGCTGTTGGGAGAAGCTGTCTTTTCTAACTCGGCTCAGCGATGAGGGGATGTTTGCCAGGTTTTTGTTTATTTTATTTAGGTTTATGTGCTTGCTGGAGAATCTGCTATTCTCTTTTCTGTGAGCTGGGCACTGTACTCTGCACTTTGCAAATATTAAATTTGTTGTAAACATACACAGTTACAATTATAATCATTTGATTATATGGCGTTCTAGGAGACTTGGACATGGTTGAAAGCAGCAGGCACACCTCTTCTGTCTCATTCCCCTTCCTGTATTCTGGGGGTTGGTACAATGGCATTTGCACACCTGACTATACACTGCTCATTCATTAATTTTTTCCCAGAAAGATTTACTGCACTGTTAAGTCAAGAAAACAGTACACACTGACCTGGAGCTTATATTCCAGTGGAAAGAGACAGAACAAAGAAAAATTAGTCATAAATAATTCTTTCAGGGAACCCAGAGTTTCAGGATGAGTAAGTCCATCAGAGAGTCTTTCTGAAAGCAGCTTTTAATGGCTCAGATGGTGGCCAAAACCTAAGGACATGGTTTTGGAGAGTAGGGTTATATGGGGACATGCTAACAAGAGGAAGACCCAGATGGGGTGATCCAAGGTCAGGGCTATTCCCCACATCCCATCTTCGGCTGGGTCCTGGCCAGGCGCTCTGGCCTCGCTAGCTAACCAGGCTGTTCCCCACAGGCTCCAAGAATGAGGGTAGTGCTGAGCCCAACGGCGGGCTGGGGGGCTACAGAACTCCCTTATCTCTTTATCTTCTGCAGGGACTGTTTCAATAAGGCGGAGGGAGAGCAGGGATGATAGATTTTCTTAGGAAAATCATATTAAAGTTCAATTTGTTAAATCAGCCTCCTGATCTTATCAACGGTGGGCACTCCTTCTAGCAGCAGAACCAGGAGGTGATAAATTCCTCAGGCTGAGCCCACAGATGGTTATCCTAACGGAGGACGAAATCAATGGAAAAGTCATCTAAGGAATGTACTCGGGGCTTACAGAATACCGGGCTGGTAATATTGCTCGATCAGATCACAATCATTATTTTCCCCCGGTGTGTGTGTGTGCGTGTGTCATTTCAATAACCAAGCTTTCGGTATTGTTGGGATTCCCCTCTTCGGGTGAGAACAGCAGAAACACCTGTTACCTCTGTTCTTGTTTTCAACAACAAAATTCAGACTCTCTACTGTGCCAAAACGTTTCCTGGAAATTTTTGGAAACGAGGCTGGGAAGGAGGTTTTATGCTGCTGGCAGTCAGCACAAACCCATAGGACCTAAGTGCTTCTCAGAGAGCCTTCAGTGCTGAGGAAAGCAACCTGACAGCCTGAGGGGCGACTGGGGAAGGAGCTGTCTTTGGGGAGACTTTATGGGCAGATACGGTAAGGGGTTACACCAGGGAATGCCTTAGGAAATGGCCCAGGGACTGCATTTACCTCATTTATCCAGTCACCCAATAAGGGCCGAGCACGTTCTGTGTGCCAGGACCTGTGTGGAAACACAGAATCGTGGGAGCCTGAGCAAGTTATTCCCTTGCTCGAGGAGCTTGTGATCTAGGGAAAGGTGAGCCATATTGGCCCTGCTGGGTGTTGTCATACCCCAAGGGCGAAAAATGATCTTCACATTTTTTTAATGGTTGCAAGCAGGTGGGGGTCATATTCCATGACAGGTGAAAATGACAAGAAATGTCAATTTCAGTGTCCATAAATAAAGTTTTATTGGAACACCATGCTGCTCATACATCTATATTATCATCTACGGTTGAGTACTCCCTGCAGTAACAGAGTTGAGTACCTGCGGCAGAGCCCTTATGGCCCTCGAAACCCCAAATATTTGTTATCTGGACCCTTATTTGTTTGTATGTTTGTTTGTTTCATATTTATTTATTTAATCTGGCCCTTCAGAGAAAGAGTTTGCCAGCCTTCATCAGGAGGGCAAAAGCAAGTAAGAAAGGAGAAGCTGCCCCACAGGGTTGCTAAGACCTAAGGGTGGTACGTAGAGTAGGGCCCCTACCTCTAGGACCAGGACTCGGCACATACCACAGACATCGGCGTGACAGGTGTCCACACAGCTAAGGAGAGAGTAGAAGGAAGCTTGACCCACTCTGCTGGAGTGGGATCTCCCGCCGCTGGCTTCTCAGACCCCCGGCTGGTCTTGCAGCCCCTGCCAGAGCACGTTCCTGTCGGACTGGAAAGATCGCAGTTCCAGGAGGCTGGTAGGCCTGGATTCCCTGCATCAGTCAGGGTTCTCCAGAGAAGCACCCCCAGAATCAGTGGTGAGCCAAGTATCTGGGCACCCTGTAATCCCGTCGAGTCGACATAGAAAATTAACCTGCAGAGTCCTGACTGACCCTGGTAAGCTATTTGTCGTTTTGGATTAGAAAAAACTGCCCTTTCTAACTCATACGCTGGTGGTAAGGATGAAACTCACTTCAAGCTTCACAAAAGAGCCGAGTGCCCTGTAAATATGACATGATTTCTATTTTTTCAAAGGCCCCTTCTCATTTCTTCTATGACACTGCAGACTTTTCAGAGAGTATTAGCTGCCTGTCTGCAGCTTTGCCAAGAGCCTGATCTGTATACAGTTAGCACTTAATAGTGGGAATTTGCTTCCATGGACTAGATGGGTTCACTTGGCTCCAGGCCGTGTCTTGCGACTCACTGGCATTTTCCTATCTCTTTGTTAATCAGTCTGATTCTGAGCACTGAGGAACCACAAACATCCATGAAAAAACTACAGATCTGTGTTTCTGACAAAAGCAGCTCATCCTTCAACCAGACTTTTTTTTTCTTAATTAAAAAAATAAAAATATAAACGAAACTGCGGGACCGTCCTGAGCCCCCAGCCCACTCTGTTTCCTGAAAAATGAAGTGTGTTTGGGTGACAGATGGCACACCTTTTCACATCCTGCTTTCCCGGGATCACTGAAAAGACGCTTTTCCTATTTTTGAGGAATTGATCTTTGATTGTATTTGCTGCTTGTGGGATATCTGGGGAGAACAAAATACTCTGCTGGTTTTAAATATATGCAAAGTATCTTAACCTCAAAGAAGACAGTGTTCATCAAAGGGAGAAATAGCAAGGGAAGGAAGAGGGAGAAAAGGAGGGGCGGGAGAGAAAGAGAGAAAGAAGCGAGCCCTCTCAGGATGTCGTCCCTACTCTGGTCAGAGAAGAGGCAGGCGTGGAGAAATGATAGCAACAGGACAGTCAATATCTTGAATTTACTGCTCATCGCCGCTTGGTTCAGTCCAGGTGAAAATGTTATGAAAAAATATCTTCTGTTTAAATCCATTCATTTTCACAACAGCGGAGAGAGGCACCAAGTAAAACCAATTCCATTCTACAGGTGTGGGAAGTGAGTGCCTAGTGCTCAATGACAGTAGAGCTGGACAGAGAAGCCAGACAATCCCAGAGAATCCCTAGGAACCCCTTTGGTTTAAAGCAGCCTGATTCCCTGGGGTCCCATTCCGCCCATTCCTTGGCCCATTTGTCCCTCCCCCACCCCTGGCGATGACATGTCCTTCTCCAAGGTAATTTTGAGCAGTAGTTCCCAGTCCTGCCATTTGAAGAAAGAAATGGTTTTAAAAATTGAAACTCTCAAACTCTGGAGTCAGTCCTTTACGTCTCCTTCTTGTTTTAAACACCGAAAAGCAGAAATGCTCACTATTCTTAAAGACAAGCAGAGATCAAAGGCAGGAGTTAAACCCACAGTTACAGAGCTGTCATTTCAAAGATTTTCCCACCATTGCTGTACTTGGAATTTGCGTTAAGCAGCGTGTCTCAAGTCAATTGCTTCCCATGTCTTTCATGATTCCTCTTCCTGAGGATTTGACAATCTAACGGTAGGTTTCCCCCATCACAAGAGTCAGCTTGACACCCTGTTTCTCCTTTAATAGATAAAGACTCTGATAGAGAAATGACACATGGCTTTTCTTGTGGTCTTATCAAAGTCAATAGAAGAGTCAGCACTTGACCATTGTAATTCTGGCCTTCCTTCTATTTGGGATTACTAAGGAATGCAGCCAGTCCCGTCTTGGGCTGACTGGACTAAGAAGGCAAAGAGGAATACTACGCCAGGACAACACATTCCCTGGGGGGTCTGGGGGGTCTATCACAGCATCCATCAGCAGTCTTTTTAAAAATTAATTAATTAAACGAATTGATTGATTGATTTGAGAGAAAGTGTGAAAGAGCATACACACGCCAGAGGGTGAAGGGGCAAAGGGAGAGGGAGAGAGAATCTCAAGCAGAGCCGAACAGAGCTCGATCTCAAGACCCTGAGATCATGACCTGAGCCGAAGTCAAGAATCAGACACCACCAACGGAGCCACCAGGCATGCCCCATCAGCAGTCTGAAGATAGACACTGATAATTCCAGCAAAAGAAAGAAAGAAAGGAAGGAAGGAAGATGAGAAGAGAAGAAAAGAAAAAGGAAAGGAAAGGAAAAGAAAAAAGGGAAAAAAAGAAATTAGATGAGGAAAAAGAATCTAGTCGTCAAGAGTCCCTAGTGCCTCTAGCCCCTCACCAGCCCTTTGGCAAGAAGCTCATCACACTCATCCAACAAGCTCTGGAAGATGCAAGACATAAGCTGAACAAGGGAAGCTCAAGTTTTCTTGTAGCTGCGGGCTACACAACCCCTACCTTTGTACAGAGGGTGTCCAGGAGCAACAGCGAGCCCAGGCATGGCTTCAGGTGTTGGGTTTTGTTCTTTTTTAAGATTTTATTTATTTATTTGTCAGAGAGAGAGCGCAATCAGGGGGAGCAGCAGGCAGAGCAGGCAGAGGGAGAAGCAAACTCCCCGCTGAGCAGGGAGCCCAATGCGGGGCTCGATCCCAGTACCCTGGGATGATGACCTGAGCAGAAGGCAGACACTCAAATGACTGAGCCACCCAGGCATCCCCAAGTGTTGGTTTTACAAGGAAAGGACCAGAGTTAGAGTAAAATGTTGTCCATTCTGTCTCTAAGGAACCTGGGCTTGCAGAGCTCAGATTGGTTTAACTCAAAACTACTCTGGAGTAAGGTAAGGAGCAAAGGGCAAATTCAATACAACTTCAGTTACATTAATGAGAGCTAAGTCATGCAAGGCAGCCCTCTCCTGCGGACTCTACCAGGGTTCCTGAGTGAGTTGCCCCAGTGGCCTTCTCCTCTCAACACCTGGAGCCTGGATCCCCGTAGCAATGTAATAGATGCTCATGAAATGGAATGACCCTAAAAATGAGACTCACATCCACAGAGGAAGACTTGGCCCTCCTGGGGTATGGGTGTCCTTTCCCAGTTCTACACTCTGGCATTTGAGGCGTGGTCTATATGGGGAGACCCAGCGATGGGAACGAAGCTCCGGGCTCTCCAACTGGGATGGTGATGCTTGAAGAATGTCCAAACTCAATGAAGGCTGGAGGTCTGACCTGATTTTTTTAGTGATGCCCTTTTGAGTTGTGAACATCTAGAGAGGTGAGTACAGAGTTGAACCTGAGCCCATTGACAGGGCTGATCTCTAGGATTATCTTGACTTTGGAAGGTAAATTCCTATATCTATCCAGGCATGAAAGTTTCCTGTTTATTCTTTCAGCAGACATTTTTGTGAAGAACTCCAGGCTAGGCATTGCATCAGAAACTACAGATACAAAAACATTAATATGTGGACCTTTTCCTTGAGGAAATCATGGTGGGCTTTATAGTGGTATTTCCTAGAATCATTACGTCATCCACAGTGTTGGATGGGGCAAAACTGGGGTAGAGGAGTAAGGATAATTAGGGACCAGTCTTGAGCCCAAATGACCTTGACTATTTAACATGAACTCTAGGGTTTCTGCTGAGACAAGGGCCCTGCTCTGAACCTCAGACTTTCTGGCTAAGGCTTTGATATCCTATCTGGCAGTTGTTTAAAAAAAAAGAAAAGCAAAGCTCCTACCTAATGTCAGGCTCTAACAAGGATGAATTTCTTTCTTTCTTTCTTTTTTTTTTATAAGGATGAATTTCTTGCCATTTTTTATACCTCCAGGCATCTCAGCATCATAGAAATTTCAGCATTTCTGCTGACATGTCTCACCCATTGGGTTGGACCTCTACATATTTATGCCATTCCAGACTGAGCCTGAATTTGCTATAGACCAGTGGACTTTTCTTCCTTCTTTTCTTGTTTCCATCCTTCTTTTCTTATTGGGACTAACTCCACAGATTACCATCTCGTGAGGACCACCCAGAAAGCAAAATTAATACCTCAGCGCCAAGCCTACTTATTTGTAGCTTCTTCCTTTTCATCTTGGCTTGCAGCTGAGAAGCCAGCATGCCACCAGACAGACCCCAGTTATTATAACACTGTCCAGATTAAATCTTTCCCCAGGAAGACCTTATCCTCCGTGTCATCTGTACCATGCCCCCTTCTTTGTGCTGCCATTGTGGATTCTTGTGTGTGTACCAAGGAGAATGACAGCCTGAAATTAGGCTGTTGCTTTTGGACACTGGGTAGGAAGATGATTCCAAACCCAAGTGTGAAGTTGAGTTGACCCCTGATGATCAGCTTGAAGGGTCTCTTTTAACCCCCTCCTGCAGATGACTTTGGATCAGCTTCAACACAAGAGTTAAACTGGTGCTTTGGGACAACAGACCTGGGTCCTAATGCCAGTTCTACCTTCGCTCTGTGACTTTGGACCCATTACTTAGCTCTCTAAGCCTCAGTTTCCCTCCCTCCCTC
>NC_081560.1:19308970-19332242 GCF_022355385.1 Mustela nigripes
TCTTTCTTTCTTTCTTTCTTTCTTTCTTTCTTTCTTTCTTTCTTTCTTTCTTGTTTCTCTATCTTTAAAGAGGTGCTAATACCCTCCCAGAGAGGATGATCAGAGAATTTAAATGAGATGGTGTATTAAGACATTGGCTCAGTGTTCAGGAAGAGTTCAACACATGGCAACTATCATTACTTTCTATGGTGATGGTTATTTCTTTGGCTCTCCCTAAATGAAACTGTAGAAGAGACTCAATCCTACCTTTGCAATGACAGAGCCAAAACGTGATTCAGGAAAACCTGGAGGAAGAGCACAGGAAATTGCAGGCGAACCTGAAGAGCAACCTGAAAAAGAAAGGGGAAGCAAGGCTCAAGGTCATGTCCTGTCCTGGGACAAAATGTGCTTTTTGTTTTTTTTGTTTTGTGTTTGTTTCTAGGTCTTGCATTTATGTTTTCATTATGGATTATTTCTAATATGCGCAAAAACAGAGGAAACACTCTAATCAACCATCCATATACTCATCCTCTAGCCTCAATGATCATTTGCCAACCACGTGAAACTTGCTTTTGATACCTTAATTTCTTCCATATATACTGATTAATGACCAATATCTATTTCCCTCCTTGCTAACAGGAATGGATAAGGATGGTCGTGGGCAACCTGCCATTCTTCCTACTCCTCAAATACCTTCCAGAAAGCCATGAAACACATCATGTCATCATTTCAAGTACGGTAGACTTGTGAAAATGTTGAAATTTTCCAGTCTGGCTTCCCCATCCCCAAACTTGCCCACAAATCCAAGATATAACCTTAAACATATAAAGGAACATGACTTCCTTTTTCCCCCCAACTCCTGTCATATTATGCAGTATGAAACAATTTGAGATTAAAGTGACAAATTAACTGTTAACTGCTAAATATTTAATGTCAAGAAAAGCTGTTTAAAACCCATAAAAATGCAGGCAATAAATCTGAAGAGTATAGAGGGGAAATGTTATATTAACTTAGATTTTGCAGCACCTTAATATTGTCTTATATTAGACGCTTGCCAATTGGAGAACACACAACACATTTACTGCATAAATTTATGAACATGTTCTAGTTACCCCATCCATTTTCTCTGTTTTGTTTTCTCTTGGCATTTATAGCAGCTTCAGTTTGTCACTGCATAAGGATAAGTGATTTTTAAATTTTTTCCTCTGGCATTGGCTCTTGCTTAGTGAAGTACACTCATGGCTACCTCACCTTTTTTCCATCACCCTGGAAAAATCAGGTTGATTTTTAAAATGAAAGTGATAGAAACTAAGTCAGGACTACAGAAGAGGTAGAACCCAAGGATGGGAAAGCTCTCACTTTCAACCTCCCAATAACTCATCCTCAGAATTCATATTGCTACTCTTAATGTATTCTACTGAGGTTGCTAATACTTGCCACAAAACAATTGTCAAGAAATACAGAGGGAGTTAATGAAGTAATAATGAGGTGAAAATGCCTATGAATTATAGAATGTTCCTTGGTTTAAAGTGGTAATAAATGAATGTGAATCGAGAGAGAGCTTTTGGATCTTTGCTTATATTGTCTTCCCTGACTAGAATGCTTAATCCCCTTCTTCTTTGCCTATCTACAGGGATGCCATGTGCAGCTACACAGGCTGTGCACTGCATATGTCCAGGGACTCCATTCATACAGACCTCTATGTGATTAGTGTTCTTGTCCATTGTGCTCCACCTCTGGGATGCTTTCCTGACCCCCTCAGTCCTCAAGTTTCTCTCCCTTCAGTGGGCACTCGAAGATGCTCTGGCCCTGTTCTCATGAGAGGACAATGCCTCACACCCCAAATAAGAATTCTCATCAGGGAACCCTGAAGACCTCAGGTGAGTGATCAAGAGTGAGCCGAGAAGGGAGCTTTAACCCTATATGTAAAACCCAGTCACCACAGTGATGTTAAACTACCCACAGAAAAACCATAGCAAGGATTCTTGGGCCAAGAAGACCTCCGCCATTGCCACAGGGAAACCAAAGGGTGTGTTCAGATGCAACCAACTCCTTCATCTGAAAGGATATCAGCTCATGGTCCAGCCTGAGGTCAAGCTGTGTATCTCAGAATACTGCTGCCAGAATTCCTTACATTGGAGCCAGGACAGAGCTAGTCACATGCATGTCTCCTAACCTCCAGTTCCACCCTCTGAGTCATCAGGAACTGGGCTTCATTGAGCTGCAACTTATTCTTCCTTTGCTTTAAACAAGAGCCCAGAACCCCTTTGTATGAACATCATTCAGACTCCCAGCCCAACTCCTGCTACAGACCATGACCTAACCAGTTAACCAGGTCCTCTGAGCCTGGCCAGTAGGCCTCCCTGTTACTGCTTCTGTCCCCCTATCCAGGGCCATTATGCAGCCCAGGACAAGGCAGTTATACTGATAGCTTGATATTTGGCTCATGTTACCTGTGATATGTTTTGAACATAGTGTTCCACTTGGATGAGGACACAGGCCAAGCTGCATTGGTTTTTCTATCCCTAGGAGCCAGCACAGCCATGAATGCACAGTGGGTATTCAAAAAACATTTTTTAATAGTGCTAGGTGTGTAAAGGGAGCAGTTTAAAATTTCCTAAACTAATGAAAGAATCATAGCCCTTGTATCATCTATTTTTTATTGCCTTGTGTTGACATGCCTCTGGTTAGTTACCCAAACCTGTTTCCATGGTGAATGTGGCAGGAATATGTGATTATGGGTCTGTAACTTTCTCTTCCTTTTGAAAAAGCTACATGATCACCATATTTCTAAATACTATCTTGTAGTGGACCTGTCATTGTCAATGGCCTTCTGGAGTTGGCTTCTCTTACCATGTAGTTGACTGTTGTATGGAAATTTCTTATAAATGTTCCAGGAAGGAGAAATAGGACAGGGAATTCCTAAAGGTCCATATGAGGATGAGAGAGGTAACCTTTCTGTGGGGCTCTCCGATGCCAGGATATACTTATATAACTTTATTTAATCCTCTCAACCCCATTTTACAGATGAGAGAAACTAGGACTCAGAGAGGTAACTACATAAGATAGGGGGGCTCTTAAAAGAAGAACTCGACTCTAATGCAGGAATATCTGACTCCAGGGTCCAGTCTCCTTTCACTGCACATGCTTCAGAGCAAGTTGGGCTGGGAAGAGAACTTAACAGTGAAGCTATGGAAGGTTGAGGACATGGATGAGAAAGATGACACCCTGCACAGATGAATTGTGTGGTGATAAAGAAAGACAAAGGGAGATAACAGACAATATCTGGTGTTGGTTTTTATCCAGAAGCAGGGCAAGGATCCTATCTGTCCTGGTTACCATTGTCAAACCTCTGCTTAGCATATGCCTGGCTCCTAATTTGTGCTTTACTTTTTTTTTTTTTTTTTTTTTAAGATTTATTTTGAGAGAGACAGAGCTGGTGGGGAGAGGGGCAGAGGAAGAGAATCTTTCACACACACACTTCCTGCTGAGCGAGGAGTCCAACTTTGGACTTGGGCTAGATTCCACAACCCATGAGATCATGACCTGAGCCAAAACCAAGAGTTGAATGCTTAACTTACTGTGGCACCCAGAGACCCTTAATTTGTGCTTTAATTTGTCAAATAAGTTTCTAGTCTCTGGCATGAGGCTTTGTTTGTTTTGCAATTAAATCTCAGCAGGAATAGTCAAATGCACCTTTATTGGTTTTAGCCACTCTGCATAGATCGTTTCATGAAGTGCAACCCAAAGTGCTTCATAGCTTACCCTAAGTCTTTCCTAGAAGGTAAACGAACAAAGTGGTTTTGAGCTGTTGGGCTTGGAAAATCAGGAACCATGTAAGATGATAGTCCCTGGCTGCATGCGACTATTTTAAATTAAATTAAATTAAAAATGTAGTTCCTGCACTGCACTAACCACATTTTGAGTCTTCACAGCCACATGTGGCTAGTGGCTACCACACTGCGTAGGCAGTGCAGATAGAAAACATTCCCATTGTCACAGAAAGTTCTATCGGACGGCACTGGATTCAAACACATCCTAGTTGTATGGTCCTACAGCTGTGTAACATGGACAAATGAACAAATCATCAACTGACACTTACGATGGAAATAATAATAGGACCTGTCTTAGCTTAAGTGTCCCAAAAAACAGAATCTAAAACAGATGTCTATGTACGAATCCTTTACTGGGGAGTGCCACTCCAGAGAACAGGCATCAAGAATGAAAGAGGGAGAGCGCGTTCATGGTACATGTTTGAGTGGCTGTCATCGTAAGCAACTAACTACTTGATTCTTCAAGACTATCTGCAAAGCTGTATAAAGTGCAACTCAGATTCAATTTTCTGGGAAATGGAAAGGGCCAGGAAATGTTCATCTATGGGTTCTCACTCCCTTTGCTTTCCTCCAGGGGTAGGGGGTGTGCTGATTCAAATATTCATCTCTGAACAAGCTAAAATTTGGTTGCCCTGACCTTGCCAGACAGTGATCACTCCAATTCCCGTTCACCGGTCCCTAAGAGATACTCAAGTTGAATCACCTGGGTTCTAGATTAAATCCTTCCCTATGTGAGTTGTATCTCACTAGCTCTTTGTGGTAATCAGGGGTTAATTACCCTTGCCAGTATAATAGTTCCTTTCTTAGTCTCCTTGTGCTTTAGCTTGAGGACTCTGCAAATGATCAGGTGGAATGACAGTTTCAAGTTCAGCGACTAAGTCCCCTGGCACAATTCCTCCCTGCTCCATATATTCTAGATGTTGGGGAGATAGCACCATTTTTCTTCTTTAGACTCCGTACATGTATTATACCCTGCAGCAAAAAAAAAAAAAAAAAAAAAAAGACAATCCAGCAGGGTGCCACTCCTGAGATAGAGTCTTTCTGGGGATGGCCCTCAGTAAAGTATTCAGTTAGGATTGCTGCTTCTGAATAATAGGGTACATGGTCAGATCAGAGGATCCTGTGGTCACGTATCCATTATTGATCCCTGTTTGCCATTAAAAAAAAAGACCCTTTCTTCTAAGGAAACATGATGCTATATATAATTCTATATATATAACATTGTATCTAATGTATTATATATACATTATATCTATTGTATATATCATATATACATTGTTTGTAATGCTAATAGAAGAGGGATTCTGTAGTTTGATAATAGTGGCTCTGCTAAGGGCACTGTGGGCTAGAAAGGCAAACACATATCTGGATTAAGTATCAGTTCTGTTAAAGGCAAATTTCTGCTCCCTCTGGGGTAGAAGAGTCTGATATAATCAACCTACTACCAATAGTCTGGCTGGTGTCTTTGAGGAATGGGACTATATCAAGGGCTCATGGTCAGTCTTTGATGTTGGTTAATTGAAATGACATTAGGCTTGATGAGAGAGGACCTATGCCACTGGACCCATGGATAGTCTCCATGGCTGCTGCCATTGGTCACTCTGGTTTTCAATCCATTGCACCGCCACTAGAGTGGCTTATGAGAGACGCTGACCAACATTCATAGGATGAGTTATCTTATCCATCCACCGGCTGTTTAGGGTCTCCTCTGAAGAGGAGGTATCAGATATCCTCTGTTGGGCGTCAGTGTGAGACACAGAGATCTGCCTGCTTTTTCCTCATTCCCACAGGTCCAGTCGTATATCTTTCCCCCAGAGTTCTCTCTGCCTTATGTCTTCTAATCTCATTCCTTTCAAGTCCCTGACCAACCAGCCAAAGCATTCACCACTGCCCAGACATCTGTGTTTATCCATACCTCAGGCTACTTCTCTGTTAATAGAAAATGGAATAATTAAATAGACAAATTCTCACTGCTCCATCTACTAGGAAAATTTCCCTTTACCCCTGTACTTATAGAATACATTTTTAGCCAGCACCAATATAGTATACCAACCCATCTAGGAACTGGGGTCAAATTCTTTCTCCCTCTATTAGCTGGCTATAGAGACACCCTCCTCCCACTTCAGAAAGCCATTGTTGCAAGTTGAAGATAGATGTTGGTGCAAAAAAAGGTAACTGACTTGGGGACTGGGCCAATAGATCCTACAACTTCCTTCTGCATTCTGGATCTATTCTGACAGGATTCCAAATGTATTGTTTGTTATGCACAGAGAATGTCTTCTGTACCCAACTGACCTTCTGTCTTAGTGGTTCTGATAACAGTGAGCTCAGAATGGTCAGTCTGGGTTTCATAGACTTTTGACATCCCAGGTATTAGAGACATCTGCTAGAGCCCAGGACATACCAGGAATCATTTCTGGAAAGAAAGAAAGAATGAAAGAAAAAGAAAAGAAAAGAAAAGAAAGAAAATTGTCTGATTCAGAAAGGTATGGCCAACTCCAGAAACAAGCTATAATTCTCATGTTAGGGCTTGCCAGAAACTTCAGACAGCATTCTTACCCACGAGGATCTCCATAGCACCATCAGATCTGCTGGGTCAGGTGGTCCCAGCAATAAGACAGTTTGCCCTGAAACCTGGACCCATTGCTAATTGTTTTTGTGTTCTGGATCCCACTTGAAAATAGAAGGGTTTCTAGTCACTTGATATACTGGTTAGAATAGTATTTTCAAGTAAGTGCAAGTTGCTTCCAAAATCCAAAATGCTTACAAACATTGTGCCTCCTTGTTAAGATGTGCAAGGTATAAACACTTGCCCTCTACCTTAGTATAGGTATCCCAGGCCATCCCAAACTTTATGGACGTCTAAAAATTTCACCACCAACTACATATCTACAGGAAACATAGAATAACATGCCAAAGGACTCCACAGGGATGCCATTAGCAAAATATAATTCTGCAGGAAAAACAACTTAGTTCCTTTAACAAATAAATTGCAAGAAAAAAAAAATCCCAGAGAGATGGAAGGGGAACTGGTAAATTAAAAGCAACTTTATTTAATTTTTAAAAAAGATTTTATTTATTTGACAGGGAGAGATCACAAGCAGGCAGAGAGAGAGGAGGAAGCAGGCTCCCGTTGAGCAGAGAGCCCGATACGGGGCTCGATCCCAAGACTCTGGGATTATGACCTGAGCCGAAGGCAGAGGCTTTAACCCTCTGAGCCACCCAGGCACCCCTAGAAGCAACTTTAAAAACATATCAACCAGGGCACCTGTGTGGCTCAGGCAATTAAGCATCTGACTTTTGATTTCATCTCAGGTCATGATCTCAGGGTCATGGTTATCAAGCCCCAATTAGGCTCTGTGCTTAGCAGGCAGTCTACTTGAGATTTTCTCCCTCTGCCCCTGCCTTTGCCACCTGTGCTCTGTCTCTCTCAAATTAATCAATCAATTAATCTTAGTTGGAGAAATGTCTGTTCATGTCTTCTGCCCACATCTTGACTGGATTATTTATTTTTAAGGTGTTGAGTTTGATATGTTCTTTATAGATCTTGGATACTAGCCCTTTATCTGATAAGACATTTGCAAATATCTTCTCCCATTCTGTAGGTCTTTTGGTTTTGTCGACTATTTCCCTTGCTGTGCAAAAGATTTTTATTTTGATGAAGTCCCAATAGTTCATTTTCGCTTTTGTTTACCTTGCCTTTTGAGATGTGTCTAGCAAGAATTTGCTGAGACCAAGGTCAAAGAGGTGGCTGCCTGTGTACATGAAAAAATGCTCCACAGAACTCGGCATCCAGGGAAATACAAATCAAAACCACAATGAGATACTACTCCACACCAGTCAGAATGGCTAAAATTAGCAAGTCAGGAAAAACAAATGTTGGTGAGGAGCTAGAGAAGGGGGAGCCCTCTTGTACTGTAGGTGGGAGTGCCAGCTAGTACGGTTACTTTGGAAGACAGCACAGAGGTTCCTCAAAAAGTTAAAAATAGAGCTACCCTACAGCCCAGCAACTGCACTACTGGGTGTTTACCCAAATGATAAAAATGTAGCAATCCTAAGGGGCACCTGCACCCCGATGTTTATAGCAGCAATGTCCACAACAGCCCAACTATGGAAAGAACCCAGATGTCCATTAGTAGATGAATGGATAAAGAAGAAGTTATATATATTTAAAAATATATATATATGCAAATTATATATATACACACACATACATATATACATATATACACACACACATATATATCTGGATCATATATCATATGAATATATATGTATGTATATATGTATATGTGTATATATACCATATATATCATATATATCTGATCATATATATATCATATATATATGCTACTCAGCCATTTGAAAAAAATGAAATCTTACCATTTGCAATGACATGGATGGAACTAGAGTATTACGTTAAGTGAAATAAGTCAGAGAAAGGCAATTATCATATGATTTCACTCTTATGTGGAACTTAAGAAACAAAATAGAGGATCATAAGAGAAGGACGAGAAAAACAAAATAAGAGGAAATCAGAGAGGGGGAGACAAACCATAAGAGACTCATAACTATGGGAGATAAACTGAGGGGTGCTGCAGTGGAAGTGGGTGGGCACATGGGCTCCCTGGGTGATGGGCGTTAAGGAGGGTATGTGATGGGGTGAACCCTGCGTGTTACGGTCAACTCCTGAATTACTGAGCTCTACCTCCGAAACTAAGGATACACTATATGTTAATTAAATGAACTTAAAGAAAATACAGCTTTGGGAATTGTATTGGGAATAAAATAAATAAATACAACTTTAAAAAATAAACCAATACATACATACATATATAAATAAATAAAAACATACCAACCAATTGCAATGTGTAGATTTTCTTTGCGTCTTTATTCAAACAACCAACTTTAAAAATGTAACATTGAAAAAGGCAACATTTATGAAACAACTGGAAATTTGAAAAATAACTGAATATTTGATGATATTAAGCAATTATGAAGTATTTTTAGATATGGAATTAGATACTGTAACTATGTTAACAAGAAGTCTTATCTTCCAGAGGTATATATGAAATAGTTAGGAGTTAAAAGATATGATCTCTGGGGCTTATTTCAAAATATTATGGGAGGGGGGAAGTGAATGAAGTTATAGAGGAAACAAAATTGGCTATGAGTTGATCAATGTTGAAGCTAGGTGAAGGACACATGGTGATTTATTATATTATTCTGCCTAGTTATGTGTATATTTGAAATTTTCTATAATAAAAGTTAAAATTTTCAGTTAAAACATTTTATTTTATCACAATGTTTGTAATCAAGAAATCACACTAGAAATGCTTGCAACTTGAGTCTGTAGAATTTATCTCCACAACTGGCTCGCGTAAAAGAGCATCCAGGATACTTCCATCGCATTCTCCCCAGATCCCATTAGCAAGATGTCATTAATGCTCTGGCGGGATGTCAAGACAATGAAGTCCCTACAGACTTGATTGGGGGCGAGAACTGGAAAGTTAGCACAGCCCTGGGGCAAGACAGTGAACTCACTTCTGTCCCTCTCATGTAAAATCAAACTGGTTCTGATCCTCCCTCTACTGATTTGGATGGGGAAGAAGGCATCTGCCAGATCAGTAGCCCCCCATGAAGAACTAGAGGCTGTGTTGATTTGCTTTAGTCAAGATACAACAGCTGGAAAGACAGCTGCTCATTGGGGCGACCACTTGATTAAGGTTTATGGTTATCACCCACCAGGATGGATCTTGGATTTTTTTGGTTTTGTTTTTCAGCATCCAGATAGGCGAATCAACTGGCAGTATGATGGGAACCACTACCCCTGCATCTTTTAAACATCTGATTGTAGCACTAATCTGCACAACTTCCGAGATGCACAGTTGCTTTGCTGTCTTGGTTAGAAAGGTAAGGGAGGGGAGAAATGAAACTGTTCTTTCTATCATAGTGGTGTTTATTCTAGAACTGAGAAAACTAACAAGAGGTTTCTTCTAATTTTTGAACTTATCAGTCCCAGTGACATACTTGGACTTTCTCCAAGCAACCCATGCAGAGCAGGAGCAGAGAAACTCTGGGGCAAGAAGTATGGGACTGAGGGCAGATATCCAGGTTGCATCTCTATGGAGCTGGCTGGAGCCCATGCCAGACTGTTCAGTGTAGCATTGACTTGACTAACAGATCAGTAAGATCCAGAGAATTTCAAGTAGTGTACAGGGAGTGTCCTCTACTGTCAAATTCAGGCTGAAGGATTATCGAGAGGATTAAATAAGCAAGCCATATAATGTTGCATTGTGTATTACATACTTAGGTACTCAAAACTCTGAACTACTCTGTCATTACTGTCATCATCATCATTATTATTTCCCTGAGGAGTAGACCTTTTACTTCGGGAAAGAGCAAGGTGCAGAAAGCTTGGATTATGATACCACGCCCTCCTGTCGTCCCTGGGATCTTCTTCTTAAGGATTTCATTTGCTTGCTGGGCCCCATAAGGCATGCAAACATAATTAAAACTACAGTAGCAATTGCTATTTTGCCTCTTCTACCAGAATCTTCCGGATAATGACAAGTTATATTTTCCCAGTTATCTTTCCTCCTATTATTAATTAAGGTTTTACTGAACGGCCATGCTGGATCCTTCTCATGAATTCTCTTTTCAGAGGCCTGTTGTGATTTCATTATGGCACCTGGATTCTGAGCTATCCTTATTTCGAATCTGGCTGACTATATTATCAGGTTCACAAAACTTGCTTCTGTGAAGTGTAATATCCTACTAGGTTTCAGACTAATCCAGAGGGGGAAAAAAAAATGAGAAGAATAAAAAATAATCAATTTGAAAGAAAGGAATACATGGAAACAAATATATAGAAAGAACAGAGAGTAACAATAAAAAGATGAGGTGGTGGATATAAATCTAAATAAATCAGTAATTACTTATAAAAATGGACTAATAGGAGCGCCTGGGTGGCTCAGTGGGCTAAAGCCTCTGCCTTCGGCTCAGGTCATGATCCCAGGGTCCTGGGATTGAGCCCTCATCAGGCTCTCTGTTCAGCGAGGAGCCTGCTTCCTCCTCTCTCTCTGCCTGCCTCTCTGCCTAGTTATAATATCTCTCTCTGTCAAATAAATAAATAAAATATTTTTTAAAAATTATGAATACTTTAGCTAAAACAAAGATCTTTCAGGCCACATTTAAAAGATCCAAGTACATGTTACTTACAAAAAAATCTAAAGCATGAGACTATAGAAAGATTAGGAATAAAAGGATAGAACTTCTGATTCCAGCCAAGATGGAATAACAGAGGTCTGAAACAAATAAAAGCAGACAAAATATTTGAAACAGTATTTTTCAAGATGCTGGAACTTAACAATGAAGAACAGTGATCGTTAGAAAACAGGAAACGAATGAGGCGAGCCACACACTGCCCCCGCTTAATGTCTTGAGAGTTTCCAATTCAGTGGACAGAAGGAAGAATCCATCCAGAGGTTGGTGAACTCCCTGAATTGAGGAAACAGAGCTGAGAGTCCAAGGTGCTTAGGTGGGTAGACCTTGCAGGAGAGTGCTGCAAAGAAAGGGCTGAAAAGATAGATAACTCTGGAGATCTACAGAGGGTGGTTGAGTATCCAACAGAGCACTGATCAATGTATGCATGTGAGGAAACTACCCAAGACGGGCGGGGCCGGGGGGGGGGGGCATTTGCAGGCTTTCACATAGGGCTGGGAACAGTACCTGTTCTCACCAGTCAGACTAGAAACCTAATTCACAGATAACTGGATAGAGTACTTAAAAGGGTCTTCCCTCGGTAGTGAGGAATAATTAGTCCTAGACTAATTACTGTTCTGGTCCTAATGAACAAAAATTAAAGAAAGAGCAAAAAGGATCAAGTGGTTTCCAAGTAACCTAATTATGTCCCAAAACAAAGATCAAAACTATAGAAAAACAAAACTTTTCACCCAACAAGGTAAAATTCACAATGACTGGCATCCAATTAAACAGTACCAAACCTGGAAAGCAGGAAAATATGCCCCAGAAAGTGGAGTAAAATCTGTTAATTGAAATTGACTAAGAATGGACGAATATTAGAGTTAGCAACAATATTAAAACTGTGTTTTCATATACTTAAAAAGGCAAATAGAGGGGTGCCTGGGTGGCTCAGTCAGCTAAGAATTTGACTCAGACTCAGGTCATGATCTTGGGGTTATGAGGTCCAGCCCCAGTTCTGTGTCTGCACTGAGGGCAGAGCCTACTCAAAATTATCTCTCCTCCACTCCCTCTTCCCCTCCCCCTGTTCTCTCTCTCTTGCACACACACTCACACACTCTCTGTCTTAAAAAAACAAAAACAAACAAACAGCCCTCCCCAAAACAACAACAACAAAAACAAATGGAACTTCTGGATATGAAATTTACAATGTTGGAGATGAAAAGCGTGCTGGATGGGTTAACAGCAGATCAGACATTACAGAAGAAAAGATTGGTGAACTTGAAGGTAATAATAATAAATGCCAATTAAAATGAAACACAGAGAAAAACAATTTTAATGAAAAGAGTTTCAGTGACCTGTGAGACAACTTCACGTGGAAATAAGAAATAAGAAAAAATAAGAAACAAGCAGGAAAGATCTACTGATATATGCCACATGAATAAACTTAAAAATAAATATGTCAAAGAATTCATATACAAAAAAGAGAACATAAGGAATGATTCCTTTTATATAAAATTCTATGGGAAGCCAACTAATGTATAGTGACACAAAAATGGTCAATAATTGCCTTGGGACTCTTAGGAAAAGCTGCAGGAGAATCAAGGGAAAATGGAAAGAGGTGTATGGGAACTTTTGAAGGTGATGCTGATGTCCATTATTGTGATGCACAAAGATACCAGGCAAATACTAACTGAAAGAAATATGCTTTAGCTATGCTAATATTGGGTGGAACAGATGGTTGGTACACAAAAATATTGTTAGTGGTAAAGATGATCATTTCTTAGTGATATAATTGTGATTACCAAGAAGATACAGTAAACAACTTAATATATACTTATTAATATCATCTCAAAATACATAAAGCAAAAATGGACAAAACAAAAATGACAAATAGATAAATCCACAATCTTAACAAGACATTTGAACCACCTTTCTCAAAAATTCATTTAAAGAGCAGACAAAAATCAGTAAGAATATGGAAGATTAGAACAATGAACAATTTAACAAACTTTGCCTAATAGCATCCAGTAACACAGCACCCAACATTTCTAGTATGTTGATGCCTTTCAAGGACCCATGGAAAATTTACAACAACTCTCCATGTGCTAGGACAGAAAAGAAATCTCCACACATTTCAAAGTATTAATTCATATAGAACAGTGTTGCAAATTGGGTTCTCCAGAAGCATGTCCCTCCCAAAGGGAAAGGGAGCTGGGATACTCATATACCAACTCCAATCAGTGATTGGTTGAAGTCAACTCCCTGGGTTTGAGGGAAATCGAGAAAGCTCTCAGGCAAAAAAGGCAAGGCAGGCAGTGTGAGATTGGATCAATGCTCATTGAGGAGGTAAGGATGAGGGGATAACCATATCTGCCACCACAGAAGGGGGTGTGCTAGGGAGTGTGGTGATGAAAAACACATGGATGACCCTTTCCAAAGATATCCCAACTCTTAGTCTTTATTCCCCTTAATAAATTTGCCTTCTTTCATGTTGTCTAGAGGTGGGTGATGAGCCAGTGCTGGATAGAATGTTCTCACCATCCTTTTTAGCATGTCTTATGTAATGGTCTAACACTGCGATTTAGAATGTAGAGGTATTTTGCACATTTAAGCATGAGTTGGGGAGCCTGAGCCCAAATTCCAAGACAACAAGAGTCGTATTTTTATATCTTACTACAAATTCTTATAGTTCTTTGCCCTTCCCACTTTCTCTTGAGGCAATGGGGCAAATCTCTATGATTTGAAACCCAGAATCCAATGAAAACATATATATATGTTGGCAGAGAGGGTGTTAATTACAGGACTGGGATGGAAATCGTAGTTTTGAAATCTCTGGAAAGTAATGGAGCATTAGTGATTTTTTTTTGAAGCATATGGCACAAGTTCTTTTGTTATTTCTCAAAGGGTGGAACAAATTTTAGTGAGAAAGGAAATCTTCTAAATGTTGGAGTTGATCGTAGTCTGTATCCTGTAATACACCCATCTGTGCAGCAGCTCTCTTGCCCCCGGAAGCTCAAGTCCTACGCACCATCCTTCCACTTCCCAAGTAAACAGTTCAGAGAAACTTTTCATCTCAAGTCCAAAACCAAAAAGTTGGAGAGATCATTTTCACAATCTGTTCAAACATCAACAGACCAGAACAGCTCAGTCCTCCAGAACTCCTGGGCAAATACAATGATGCCAAATCCAACCGAGAGCTCCCACCACTTCTATCCAAAGAAAGCCCTCCCTGTCCTAGCTCTTGGGGTTGGGTCACCTATTCTTTCTCTGCAGTTTGTCTCTCAGAGACATCACTCTGTGCCCAATTCCTGCTTTCTTAGATAAGGGTTCCATATGGCTTATCTGAACTATAGTCTTCTGGAAGATTTTCTTGCCTCCCACCACTATCTCACCAACATTATGTACCCTGTGTAATCTGGAGCCAGGATAAGCCATTTAAAATACCACTTCCATTACTTCACTGTCTTATTTAGCATCGTACTCCAGTACAAAATTTTTTTTTTATCTAAGGCCCATCCTGACTTTCACAAGTCAGCTCTTCTTTATTTGTCTAGGATACCCTGTGCCTAATTTTTCATGTGTATCCTATGCCTTCGTTTATCTGGTCTGTTGCCCAGACTCATGATGCTTTCTCTGACTCTCGTATGCACACGCCCTCACTCTTTCCTTCCCACCCACCACTAACATCCAAATGCTACTAAATGAGATGGTATATGTAGAAGAATCTACCACTCTAAGTGATGTAATCAATCTTCACATGTTGCTCCCCTCCCCGCAAATGGTACTGATTACTATTATTTCAGGTGCCCCAGTGATGTGACACCCTCCACCTACGAGGAATGAGAAAGAAAGGGGAATCGAGTCCAAGCTTTAATGAACAGTGGCTTCCAAACCAGTCCGTCTAAGAACCCCCACATCTGTTACTCCTTCATGCCATTGTAATTTTCTTCATAGTGTTTTCATCATTTGAAATTACCTATTCATATACTTGCTGACAGTCTATGCCTCCCCACTAGGTTATGATCTCCACCAGAACAGTGCCCTTTCTATCTTGTTCCCCACATTATCCCCCGCACCTGTGCCTGACACACAGCAGGTGTTCAAGAAATAGAAGTTCAGGGGGGTTTAGGTGGCTCCATTGGTTAAGCATCTGAGTCTGGTTTTGGCTCACGTCATGATCTCTAGGTAGGGAGATAGAGCCTTGGGTGGGGAGCTAGAGCCCCCTGTCAGGCTCCCCACTCAGTGGAGAGTTTGCTTCCACTTTCCCTCGCCCTCTGCCCATCCCCCCCTACTTGTGAACAAACTCTCTTTTTCTCTCTGAAATAAATAAATACATTTTAAAAAAAATAAATAGTAGTTGAATGAATGAAAGGATGAATGGGTCTGCCTCACGAAGTCTTCTCTTATGGTGGCTAGCACTGATTTCTAACTGGTAACTCAGTACCTCAGAGTCGACCCTCGGTTAGAATGAGTATGGCACTCACTGAAGTTGTCTGCACTTACTTTATACGTGTATCTTATTTCCCAACTTCAACATACTTTATTTCAAAACAATTTTTTTGAATTTTTAAGTAATCTCTACACCCCTGCAGGTCAAGCATCACGTGCTCCACCAAAAGAAACAGGCCCCCTCAGTATACTTTTCGTTACTTCTTTTTGGTAGGAATGTAAGCTTGGTGAATGGGATCACCAGTTTTGACTGAGATCATCCAGTTTTTAGAATTAGATTTTAGTTCCATGTTTTTAGCTGAATGATTTTGAATAAATTACTCAATCTTTCTGAACTGGAACAAGGTTAAAACAGTACTTTTCTCAGAGGATTGATTGAAGGATTCAAAGAGAAATTGCATGTAAAGAGCTGGTAGAGAGCTTTGGACATAGTGAATACTTGTTAAATGCCAGAAACTTTTAATTTAAAAAAATACATACAGAAAATACAATGTATATTAATGTTATAATGCATGTTATAAAAATATAATGCATGTTTTAACAAGCATTAAACTGTATATATTATTAAAATCTATTGTTAAAAAGAAAACAATATAATGACCATGAGCCCACTACTCAGAATTAACAACTAACAGGGAGGAGCAAGATGGCAGAGGAGTAGGAGCCCTAATATCATTGGCTCCCAGGAGTTTAGCTAGTTAGTTATCAAACCATTCTGAACACCTACAAACTCAACAAAGATTGAAGAGAAGAAGAGCAGCAATTCTAGGAATAGAAAAGCGACCACTTTCTGGAAGGTAGGACGTGTGGAAAAGGGAATCCCAGACCATGGGGGTGGGGGAGGGGCCAGGTCCCGGCAAACAGTAGAGCCACGGAGCCCAAAATTGGAACTTTTAGAAGTCTGCTCTGCTGAGGGACGTCACTCCAGAGGCTATAAGGGAGGGAGGGGGTTGTGCCCTCACTGGGACAGTGTGGTCTTAGGACCTTCAGGGACACAAAAAGATGGGTTCCTGAGTGTGGCAGAGCCCCCAGGTATCAGAGTGGGGAAGCCGGCTGCAGAGACAGAGCCGAGGAGAGGTCACTCAGTTTGGGGTTACCTTAAACCTTGATCCGAGGCACAGTCGGGTCACTGCTTCTCCAGCAAGGACCCCCACAAGTGGCAGATCTGGGGAGTCTCACCTTCCTCTGGGAGGCAGGGTGCAGGAGCGTGTTGCAGGAATCAGCTGAGTTTGGAGACTCCAAACGGGGCATGTGCCAGAGATAGAATTGCTCAGAAACAGGCCAGGTGACACAGCACGGCCGGAGACCATGGAGATAGGAGGGACTGACTGCTTTTCTCTGAGGGCGCAGTGAGGAGTGGGGCCCCAAGGTCTCAGCTCCTTCAGGCCGGATATTGAGAGGCCGCCATCTTCATTCCCGTCCTCCAGAGCTCTACAAAAGCGTTCAGGGAACAATAGCTTCTGAGAGCGAATCTGAGCAGATGACTTAGCCCAGCCCCTGGCAAGGGTGGTGCAATTCTGCCTCGGGCAAAGTCATTTGAGAATCACTGCAATAGGCCCCCCCCCCCAGAAGATCAGCGAGAACACCCAGTCAAGACATAGCTCACCAATCAATGAGAACCGCAGACCTCACAACACATAGAATTCATGGCTTTTTCCCCATGATTCTTTAGTCTTTCAAAGTTAAAGTTTTTAAATTTTTTTATTCTGTTCTTTAAAATTTTTCCTCTTTCCTATTTTAACATTTTTTAAACTACTGTATCTTAATAATACCTTTTTAAAAATCTTTTTAAATTTTCATTGTTATAGTCATATTCTATCCCTTTATTGTAATTAGCCTTATTGTTTGTATACCTATAGGTTTTTCTTTCTTTAAAATTTTGGGGTAGAAAAATAGAAATGGAAGGACAACTTCCAAACTCATTTTATGAGGCCAGCATTACTTTGATCCCCAAACCAGACAAAGACTCCATCAAAAAGGGGAATTACAGATGAATATCCTTGATAAGCATGGTTGTAAAAATTCTCACCAAAATACTAGCCAGTAGGATCCAACAGTACATTAAAAGGATTATTCACCATGATCAAGTGGGATTTATTCCTGGGCTGCAAGGTTGGTTCGACATCCACAAATCAATCAATGTGATACAACACATTAATAAAAGAAAGAACAGGAACCCTATGACACTCTCAATAGATGCTGAAAAAGCATTTGACAAGTACAGAATCCCTTCTTGATCAAAACTCTTCACAGTTGGGATAGAGGGTACACACCTCAATATCATCAAAGCCATCTATGAAAAACCCACAGAGAATATCATCCTCAGTGAGGAAAAAACTGAGAGTTTTTCTCTTAAGGTCAGGAACATGGCATGGCAGGGCAGTCCACTATCACCACTGCTATTCAACATCGTACTAGAAGTCCTAGCCTCAGCAATCAGACAACAAAAAGAAATAAAAGGCATCTGAATCAGCAAAGAAGAAGTCAAACTCTCACTCTTTGCAGATGATATGATACTATATGTGGAAAACTCAGAAGACTCCACTCCAAAACTGCTAGAACTCATACAGGAATTTAGTAAAGTATCAGGATATAAAATCAGAGCACAGAAATCAGTTGCATTTCTGTACACCAACAGCAAGACAGAAGAAGAAAGAGAAATTAAGGAGTCTATCCCATTTATAATTGCACCCCAAACCATAAAATACATAGGAATAAACCTAACCAAAGAGGCAAAAAAATCTGTACTCAGAAAACTATAAAGTACTCATGAAAGAAATGAGGAAGACACAAAGAAATGAAAAAACATTCCATGTTCATGGACTGGAATAACAAATATTGTGAAAATGTCTCTGCTGCCTAAAGCAATCTACACATTTAATGCAATCCTTATCAAAATACCAACCCTTTTTTTCCCCAAAGAAATGGAACAAATAATCCTAAAAATTACATGGAACTAGAAAAGACCCCGACTAGCCAGAGGAACATTGAAAAAGAAAATGAAAGTTGGTGGCTTCACAATTCCAGACTTCAAGCTCTATTACAAAGCTGTCATCATCAAGACAGCATGGTACTGGCACAAAAACAGACACATAGATCAATGGAACAGAATAGAGAGCCCAGAAATGGACCTTCAACTCTATGGTCAACTAATCTTCGACAAAGCAGGAAAGAATGTCCAAAGGAAAAAAGACAGTCTCTTCAACAAATAGTGTTGGGAAAATTCAACAGCCACATGCAGAATGAAACTGGACCATTTCCTTACACCACACACACAAATAGACTCAAATGGATGAAAGACCTCAATGTGAGACAGGAATCCATCAAAATCGTTGAGGAGAACACAGCCAGCACCCTTTTCGACCTTAGCCTCAGCAACTTCTTCCTAGAAACATCACCAAAGGCAAGGGAAGCAAGGGCAAAAACGAACTATTGGGACTTCAATAAGATCAAAAGCTTCCGCACAGCAAAGGAAACAGTCAACAAAACCAAAAGACAACTGACTGAATGGGAGGAGATATTTGCAAATGACATATCAGATAAAGGGCTAGTATCCAAAATCTGTAAAGAACCTCTCAAACTCAACCCCCAAAGAACAATAATCCAATTAAGAAAAAGACATAAGACATGAACAGACATTTTGGCAAAGAGGACATCCAAGAGGCCAACAGGCACATGAAAAAGTGCTCAACATCACTTGGCATCAGGGAAATACAAATCAAAACCACAATGAGATACCACCTCACACCAGTCAGAATGGCTAAAATTAATCAGTCCAGAAATGACAGATGTTGGCAAGGACATGGAGAAAGGGGAACCCTACTACACTGTTGGTCGGAATGCAAGCTGGTGTGGCCTCTCTGGAAAACAGTATGGAGGTTCTTCAAAAAGTTGAAAATAGAGTTACCCTACGACCCAGCAATCGCACTACTGAGTATTTACTCTAAAGATACAAACGCAGTGATCCGAAGGGGCACATGCACCTGAATGTTTATAGCAGCAATGTCCACAATAGCCAAACTATGGAAAGAGGCTACATGTCCATCAACAGATGAAAGGATAAAGAAGATATGAAATATATATCTATCTCTCTCTCTCTATATATATAGATATATATATCACATCAGATTTATATATATGTGTGTACACACACACACACACACACACACACACAATATGGAATACTATGCAACCATAAAAAGGACCATGAAATCTTGCCATTTACAACAATGTGAATGGAACTAGAGGTATTATGCTAAGAGAAATAAGTCAATCAGAGAGAGACAATTATCATACGATCTCTCTTATATGAGGAATTTGAGAGGCAAGGTGCGGGGTTGTGGGGGGCAGCGAAAGAAAAAATGAAACAAGATGGACTTGGGGAGGGAGACAAACCATAAGAGACTCTTAATCTAAGGAAACAAACTGAGGGTTGCTGGGGATGGGGGTGTAGGCAGAGGGTGGTTGGGTTATGGACATTGGGGAGGTATGTGCTATGGTGAGTGCTGTGAAGTGTGTAAGACTGATGATTCACCCGTACCCCTGGGGCTAATAATACATTATATGTTAATAAAAAAAAAGAATTAACAACTAAAATTTCATCATTTTTCAGGTTTTTTGAAACACATTACAGATAAACATAGATAAGTCCTTGGTGCTAAATGTTATTGTGACCATGATAATGGTTAAGGAACCCAGAAATGTTCCTTGAGGATAATAATCATGTCATATATTTTTTCCATTCCAACCATTCTAGAACAAGTGTTGGTATAGTTACCTAGGAATACTCATTGAATTAAATTGAGATGAGAGTTTATTCACACTGTAGAAATCTGATTTATTTTATTTTTTTAAATATTTTATTTATTTATTTGACAGACAGAGATCACAAGTAGGCAGAGAGGCAGGCAGAGAGAGAGGGGGAACCAGGCTCCCTGCTGAGCAGAGAGCCCAATGCGTGACTCAATCCCAGGACCCCGGGATCATGACCCGAGCCGAAAGCAGAGGCTTTAACCCACTGAGCTACCCAGGCGCCCCTAGAAATCTGATTTAAAGAAGATAAGATGCTTCATGATTGTCAGATCCAGGAAAAATCTACAGGGTTTCTAGATCATGTATAAAAGATTTTATTAAGTTTATCAACCCTGTGACAGAGCTGAAGATAAATCCTCTTCATGTAAGATCTCACAGAAACACTACATTTTGAAACGGAACCAAATAGGGGGATGGGAGTCCTATTCCACTCCACCTAGAAAGCCTTTGAAAGCAGCAACCAGCCAGCTAATAGGAGTCAGAAAGGCTTCCAGCAGGGAAGAGATGATTAAGAAGACACTGGCCTGTTCAAGGCAGTTTCCTTTTGTGAACCAGATGAGAGGTAGCGGGTTTCTGGGTGCTCAGCAGCGCCAAGCCTGGGCGGTAGTACTGAACAAAACCAGCACTAAAGCAGCAGTTTGAAGATGCATCCAGGTCTAAGTCAAGCTGTCGCCAATTCACTCCATAACAAGTCCCTTGGTCCCCTTTGAGCTCAGGCTCCTCACTTTTCTAATGAATTGGTAGGAACAGTTGAGCTCTCGGGAGCCTGTTAAAATTCTAAATATTGTGATATTCCAAGTCCCATCTGTTTCTGAACCAGCCTGACTCCTTCACGTTTCAATGTTGTATTAGTTACCTATTTCCATGTAACAAGATACCCCCAAACTTTGTAGCTTAAAACAACAAACGCTTATTATCTCAGTTTCTGTGTATCAGCAATCCCATGATGACTCCACTGGGTGCCCAACGGAGGGTCTTTCTCAAGGCTCCAGTCAAGATGTTGGCAGGGGCTGCAGTGAGCCCAAGGCTGGCTAGAGAGGTAATCCGTGTCCAAACTCATCAGGTGACAGTTGACAGGTCTCGGGTCTTCACTGGTCGGTGGCAAAGACATCCGTTTTTTGCCATGTGGCCTTCTCCATAGGGCTATTCAAAACATGGCCCCTGGTTATCCTCTGAGGAAAAGGGAGAGAAAGGGGAAGGGAGAGAAGAAGGAGGGGTGGAGGGAAGAGAGAACAAAGAGAGGGAGTGCCCAAGACGGGAGCCACCATCTTTTTTCTAAAGCCTCAGAAGTAACATCCTTCACTTCTACCCTATTCTCCTTAGAAGTGAGCGAATAGTGATCCAAAGGGGCACGTGCACCCGAATGTTTATAGCAGCAATGTCCACAATAGCCAAACTATGGAAAGAATCTAGATGTCCATCAACAGATGAATGGATCAAGAAGATGTGGTATATATACACAATGGAATACTATGCAGCCATCAAAGAAATGAAATCTTGCCATTTGCGACAACATGGATGGAACTAGAGCATATCATGCTTAGCGAAATAAGTCAAGCAGAGAAAGACAACTATCATATGATCTCCCTGATATGAGGAAGTGGTGATGCAACATGGGGGCTTAAGTGGGTAGGAGAAGAATCAATGAAACAAGATGGGATTGGGAGGGAGACAAACCATAAGTGACTCTTAATCTCACAAAACAAACTGAGGGTTGCTGGGGGGAGGGCGGTTGGGAGAAGGGGGTGGGATTATGGACATTGAGGAGGGTATGTGCTTGGGTGAGTGCTGTGAAGGGTGTAAACCTGGTGATTCACAGACCTGTACCCCTGGGGATAAAAATATATGTTTATAAAAAAAATTAATAAAAAAAAAAAGATTATCCACCATGATCAGGTGGGATTCATTCCTGGGCTACAAGGATGGTTCAACATTCGCAAATCAATCAATGTGATACAACAAATCAATATGAGAAGAGAGAAGAACCACATGGTCCTCTCAATTGATGCAGAAAAAGCATTTGACAAAATCCAGCATCCGTTCCTGATTAAAACGCTTCAAAGCATAGGGATAAAGGGAACATTCCTTAACCACATAAAATCTATCTATGAAAGACCCACAGCACATATTATCCTCAATGGGAAAAAGCTTGCAGCCTTCCTGTTGAGATCAGGAACAAGACAAGGATGCCCACTTTCACCACTCTCATTCAACAAAGTATTAGAAGTCCTAACAACAGCAATCAGAAAACAAAGAGAAATAAAATGTATCCAAATTGGCAATGAAGAAGCCAAACTCTCTCTATTCGCAGATGACATGATTCTTTTATATGGAAAACCCAAAAGACTCCACCCCCAAACTACTAGAACTCATACAGCAATTCAGCAACGTGGCAGGATACAAAGTCAATATGCAGAAATCAGTGGCTTTCTTATACACTAACAATGAAAATACAGAAAGGGAAATTAGAGAATCGATTCCATTTACTATAGCACCAAGAACCATAAGATACCTGGGAATAAACCTAACCAAAGAGGTAAAGGATCTGTACTTGAGGAACTACAGAACACTCATGGAAGAAATTGAAGAAGACACAAAAAGATGGAAGACCATTCCATGCTCTTGGATCGGAAGAATAAACATTGTTAAAATGTCTATACTGCCTAGAGCAATCTATACTTTTAATGCCACTGATCAAAATTCCACCGGTATTCTTCAAAGAGCTGGAGAAAATAATCCAAAAATTTGTATGGAATCAGAAGAGACCCCAAATAGCTGAGGAAATGTTGAAAAACAAAAATAAAACTGGGGGCATCATGTTACCTGATTTCAAGCTTTATTACAAAGCTATGATCACCAAGACAGCATGGTACTGGCATAAAAACAGACACATAGACCAGTGGAACACAGTAGAGAGCCCAGATATGGACTCTCAACTCTATGGGCAAATAATCTTTGACAAAGCAGGAAAAAATATACAGTGGAAAAAAGAC